>NC_051162.1:14736458-14791529 GCF_013339745.2 Dermacentor silvarum
TTTTGTTTCGGTTAATGTCGTATGATTCCGCTGGCCGGCAGGGCGTTGGCGGGCGTTCGTTTGCTTCTACGGCGATGATTGATCGGTCTGCTCGGGCCGATCAGTCATCGCATCCCCTCCCTAATTCTGTCAGACTTTTACAGGTTTCTATATTGGCGGCTACTTCTCCTGCTCTTCTTCTTGACTGTCCTCGCTACGTGTCTTATTCCCGCTCCCCTTTTATTGGAGTGGGCGCCTGCTGTTCACGATTTATTATTATTTTCCTGCTTCTTCATTCTCATCTGTTCTAATAAAGGCTCTACGCGAGTACTTCC
This sequence comes from Dermacentor silvarum, assembly GCF_013339745.2. Lineage (NCBI taxonomy): Eukaryota > Metazoa > Arthropoda > Arachnida > Ixodida > Ixodidae > Dermacentor > Dermacentor silvarum. The sequence goes on from NC_051162.1 coordinate 14,736,773, forward strand.
TGTGCACGCTGACCAGGCCCTTAGGATGCCACGCGTTACTGTGCCCAACCTTTCTTTTTCCAATTGGTTTTTCACTCTAAATTGTGCCCTTTGGGTGGTTTTCGCACCCCTTTTCATTTTAATTTATTGCGTTTTATGCCCGTTATTGCTTCACGTAGGAGCGGGCTCGCCGCCGTTTTCTTTTATTTTCTTTTAAACCAAATGGCAGGCAAAGAGTTTGGAGGGGGGCGGCACATCCGCCAAATGATAATTCGAGAGTGCCATCTCTAGCGTAGCGGAACGTAGAAGGCAAAAATTTCAGTCAGTCCTGGATGTTATTGTTTTTGCTTACATGCGTAGAGATAAACGCGACGGTGGCTCCGAAAAAGGATTTTATTGCATTTCATCAGAGTGCGAGACCGGACTCTGATGACCGGCTGAAGAGCATTGCTGAATCCAGCTCAGGACATATGGCCATTTAGAGGCGAACATCAATCAAGTTTACTAGGGCGGTACATCCGCAAAATGATAATTCGGGAGTGCCAGCTCTAGCGTAGCAGAACGTAGAAGGCACAGATTGCAGTCAGTCCTGGATATCATTGTTTTTTTTTACATGCGTAGAGATAAACGCGACGGTGGCTCCCAAAAAGAATTTTATTGCATTTCATCAGAGTGCGAGACCGGACAAAGGGATGAAGATCATTTTCCTGAATCCAGCTCAGGACATATGGCCATCTAGAGGCGAACATCAATGAAGTTTACTGGGGCGGTACCTCCGCAAAATGATAATTCGAGAGTGCCATATCTTGCGTAGCGGAACGTAGAAGGCACAAATTGCAGTCAGTCCTGGATGTTATTGTTTTTTTACATGCGTAGAGATAAACGCGACGGTGGCTTCCAAAAAGGATTTTATTGCATTTCATCAGAGTGCGAGACCGGACAAAGGGATGAAGAGCATTGCTGAATCCAGCTCAGGACATATGGCCATCTAGAGGCGAATATCAATGGAGTTTACTGGGGCGGTACACCCGCAAAATGATAATATGAGAGTGCCATCTCTAGCGTAGCGGAACGTAGAAGGCACAAATTGCAGTCAGTCCTGGATGTTATTGTTTTTGTTTTCATGCGTAGAGATAAACGCGACGACGGTGGCTCCCAAGAAGGATTTTATTGCATTTCATCAGAGTGTCAGACCGGACAAAGGGATGAAGAGCATTGCTGAATCCAGCTCAGGACATATGGCCATCTAGAGGCGAATATCAATGGAGTTTACTGGGGCGGTACACCCGCAAAATGATAATACGAGAGTGCCATATCTTGCGTAGCGGAACGTAGAAGGCACAAATTGCAGTCAGTCCTGGATGTTATTGTTTTTTTACATGCGTAGAGATAAACGCGACGGTGGCTTCCAAAAAGGATTTTATTGCATTTCATCAGAGTGCGAGACCGGACAAAGGGATGAAGAGCATTGCTGAATCCAGCTCAGGACATATGGCCATCTAGAGGCGAACATCAATGAAGTTTACTGGGGCGGCACATCCGCAAAATTACAATTCGAGAGTGCCATCTCTAGCGCAGCGGAACGTAGAAGGCACAAATTACAGTCAGTCCTGGATGTTATTGTTTTTGTTTTCATGCGCAGAGATAAACGCGACGGTGGCTCCCAAAAAGGATTTTATTGCATTTCATCAGAGTGTCAGACCGGACAAAGGGATGAAGAGCATTGCTGAATCCAGCTCAGGACATATGGCCATTTAGAGGCGAACATCAATGAAGTTTACTGGGGCGGTACACCCGCAGAATGATAATACGAGAGTGCCATCTCTAGCGTAGCGGAACGTAGAAGGCACAAATTGCAGTCAGTCCTGGATGTTATTGTTTTTGTTTTCATGCGTAGAGATAAACGCGACGACGGTGGCTCCCAAGAAGGATTTTATTGTATTTCATCAGAGTGTCAGACCGGACAAAGGGATGAAGAGCATTGCTGAATCCAGCTCAGGACATATGGCCATTTAGAGGCGAACATCAATGAAGTTTACTGGGGCGGCACATCCGCAAAATGATAATTCGAGGGTGCCATCTCTAGCGCAGCCGAACGTAGAAGGCACAAATTGCAGTCAGTCCTGGATGTTATTGTTTTTGTTTACATGCGTAGAGCTAAATGCGACGGTGGCTCCCAAAAGGATTTTATTGCTTTTCATCAGAGTGCGAGACCGGACAAAGGGCTGAAGAGCATTGCTGAATCCAGCTCAGGACATATGGCCATCTAGAGGCGAACATCAATTGAGTTTACTGGGGCGGCACATCCGCCCAATGATAATTCGAGAGTGCCATCTCTAGCGTAGCGGAACGTAGAAGGCACAAATTGCAGTCGGTCCTAGATGTTATTGTTTCATTACATGCGTAGAGATAAACGCGACGGTGGCTCCCAAAAAGGATTTTATTGCATTTCATCAGAGTGTCAGACCGGACAAAGGGATGAAGAGTATTGCTGAATCCAGCTCAGGACATATGACCATCTAGAGGCGAACATCAATGGAGTTTACTGGGGCGGTACACCCGCAAAATGATAATACGAGAGTGCCATCTCTAGCGCCGCCGCGCTGGCCTCCCATGTACGAGCCATCCTGCTGGACACCCTGAGTGTCCGACGCTGAGGGGCAGGGTGGCGCGGATTCGAGCGCGCACTAACTATGGCGCATAGGGGCGGCGCGCGGGCCGCGGGGGAGTAGAGACCACAGCACGCGCGCCCGTGCTGTGGTTCGGTTGGGCCGGCACATCGCTCTCCTGATTTTTCGTGAAAATCGCAAGTATTTTCGATTTGGCTTCTGAAATTTTAGCTGGGGATTGTTTTTAAACGTGTAGGGTTGATTCGACGCGCGGGTTGGGACTAAAAGGGGTTATTTATCTTTTTTCGGCCGTTGGCTCTTTGTCGCTGCCCACCGACCGGGTATGCGCCATAGCGCGGCTGGGCCTGCCTAGCTATGCCTAATACTAGGCAGACCCACGTCATCTCGCCGTCCCCGACGGACCCTCCCGGTGCTGGGCAGTCGCCCCGCTCGGAGGAGGGCGACTTTTCCGATGACGGCGATGCTGTTATCGCGCGTTTTTGTGATTTAATAGACAAGATGCCGGCCACGTCGGAGGACCAGCCCCCCGCAGATGCCGACGAGGACGAGGCGCTGTCGTCCGTCTCGGAGGGGACGGCGGTTGCGGCGGCGCTTCCCGCGGACCTGGGCAGCCGCGTGCAGAACCGTGTGCGGGAGATTGAGGACGAGGTCCTCAATTACTGTACTTGTCCGGCCAACAAGGTGCCGGTCGAGGCGCGCAAGTTCTTGATGGCCCGGGTGTTTGAGATGGTCGCTTTCTGCTCGGACCTGCGGGCGGAGGCGGCCACGGAGCGCGGCGCGGCCCTTGCCTTGCAGAGTCAGCTCGTGGAGGCGCGCCGCGAGGTCGCGACGCTGCAGAGGCGGGCCGTCGTCGCGGAGGGCCGGCTGGACGGCTCCATCGTCGCGGCGACTGGCCCGGGAGTTGCTGTTCGCGGTCCTGGGCCTTCCGGTTCTGCTTCCGCGTTACCGTGCGCTGGCGGCTCGGCGCCCGCGGGGGCCGGCGGCCCGTGCACCTCGGGTGGTGCGTTTTCGGCGCCCGGCGCCCTCAGCTATGCTGCTGCCCTGAGATCGGGCCTCCCGCTTGGTGCGGGCGCGGCGCCGGGGACGACCGGGGGTGCTGCGGAGGAGCCCGCGCGCCCTGTGCACGAGCACGTCGTGTTCCTCACTCCAACCAGCCAGACGGACAGGCCAGCGAGGGACGTGGTGCGTCTTCTCAAGACGAACATTGACCCGGCGGCGAAGGACATCAAGGACATCTCGCTGCATTACACAAGGTACGGCGTCACGGTGTTTTCCAACAACAAAACGTCCGTAACCAACATGCAACGCGCCATAGCAGACAATTCTGTGACGCGATCGGCCCTGCTTGTTAGAGTTGGAGAGAAGCGCCAGCCACATGTTAAGTTCTCGGGCGTCGACCCTGACATTGCGCCGCAGGATTTTCTCGCGCGGCTCAGTCAACGTAACCCGGACCTTGACCTTGATTTGGATAAAAGCAAGGTTCGGGTGACGTTCCGCGAGAGGGCAGGTACGTGCGCGTACATCGCCGAGGTAAACCCCGCGGCCTTTTATAAGATAATGTCGCGCCCGCGTTTGTCCCTAGGATGGACGACGGTTCGCGCGAGCGAAGACCTTCACGTCCCGACGTGCACGTTTTGTGCTTCATATGGCACGGCCGTAGCACGTGCCCTGTTCGCGACGACAGCTCAAAGGCGGTGTGCATGCGATGCGCGGGTCCGCATCTTGGAAGTGCGTGCCGTGTGCGCATGGGAGACGCGGAGGTGTGCTGCGTGGAGTGCCGCCGCGCTGGCCTCCCATGTACGAGCCATCCTGCTGGACACCCTGAGTGTCCGACGCTGAGGGGCAGGGTGGCGCGGATTCGAGCGCGCACCAACTATGGCGCATAGGGGCGGCGCGCGGGCCGCGGGGGAGGGGCAGGGTGTGCCAGCTATTCGAGATGACGACTTGGGCGAAACTGCGTTGCGGTCTGCGGGCTCGCGGCCGGGCGAGACAGGTGTTGTGGCGCGTGGCGGGAGGACGGCGGAGAGGGTGCCGGTGAGCGTATCCTTCATTCAGCTCAACCTAGATCACGCCAGACTGGCCCAAAAGAACTTATGCGAGCGCATGAAGGAGTGTGGGGCGTCTCTGGCGGCGGTTTCGGACCCGTACCGCCCCGGCGGGAAAGTGGCGAAGCTCCCGACGGGTTTTCAACTGTTTGCGTTGGACAAAGACCCCGCAGCAATGGTAATTGTGCACAGCCCGCACTATGACGTCAGCCCGCTGGTCGTTACAAGATTGGTGGTGGCGGTTTATTGTGAGGCGCGGGGGTACACCTTCACGTTTGTCTCCGCCTACGCGCCGCCGCATCGTTCAATGGACGCAACGCTGGAAGCGATTGAGCGGGCGATGCGAGTATCGAGGTCCCAGAACATCATTGTGGCGGGGGACTTTAACGCCAGACACTCGCTTTGGGGTCCCAATGCGGGTGACGAGAGGGGAACCCGGCTTCTCGAGTTCGTGGCCGCAAATCGCCTTTTGATACTTAACGACCCGCAGAGCAGGCCGACCTACGGAACCAAGTATGCCGCGAGCTGGATAGATTTGACAATGGTTTCACCAGGCGTTGCGGCGGCAGGTTTCAGCTGGCTGGTGCGTGATGACCTCACATTGTCTGAACATCGCAACATAGAGGTGCGCATCGGGACCAGTCTGGGAGTGCGCCGACGGCGGCTGACGCGTTTCGCACAGGACGAACTCCTGCGCGCGTTGCGCGAGGACAGATGGTTCGACAGGGTTGAGGGCGCGGATATGTGGTCGGCGGCGGCTCTCGACGCGGTCTTGGCCGGCTTTCAGAGGCGGTTTGATCGCCTCTACAAGCTCAATCTTCGGCCGGTCAAACAGATGGGGAAGCCGTGGTGGACGCCGCAGCTCGCGGAGCGCCGGCGCAGCGTAAACGCCGCACGGCGCAGGTTTCAGCGTTGCGCGCAAGACGATCTGCGGGCGCTGTTTCGCGCACGTTATAGCGCGGCCCTTGCGTCCTTCCGGTGCGACATTAGAGCGGCGAAAGACTCGCACGAAAAATGGTACCGCGCGCTCTGCACGCGGAAGTCCATTTTCTCGGCACCCTACCGCGAGGCGTTCGGGCGGACTCGGCCGCAGTTGAGCCTGCCGCCGTTGGAGGCGTCGGATGGCGCGGTGACGGTCACGCAGCTCGAGTCTGCGGCGCTACTCCTGCGGACGCATGTCGCGGTGGACGACCCCAGCGAGGACAAGCCCTGTCATGCCGAGGTGCGATCGCTGGTGGATGCGCCGTACTGGACGCGCGAGCGGGGGAGGGAGTTCTCCTCTGCTGAAATCGCCGCGGTCCTGCGCAGGATGCCGGGCGGCTCGGCGCCGGGTCCGGACGGCCTCACGCCCGCGTTGGTCAAGGGCATAGCGGAAGTCCGGCCGGGGTTCGTGGGGGCCGTGTGTAACGCGGCGCTGCGTCTTGGGTACTTCCCCAGGTGCTGGCGAAGGGGACGCGTCATCTTTATCCCCAAGCCCAACAGACCGCCACAGCTGCCGGGTTCATACAGGCCAATATGTATGAACTCGGTGTTGGGCAAGGTTTTAGAGCGCTTGCTCTACGGCAGGCTCTACTTCTTTTTGAAGAGCCGCGGCCACCTACACGACAAGCAGTACGGGTTTACCCACGGGAGGAGCGCGGTACTGGCACTGCACAACTTGAAAGCCCAGCTACTCCACCTAAAGGCACTTAAAATCCCGGCCATTATCATGTCGTTGGATTTCCGGGGGGCTTTCGATAGCGTTTGGCATCCGCTGGTGCTTCGCTTCTTCCGGGACAGGGGCTTGCCGTCAAACGTATACCACCTGCTGCGAACCTTCCTGGAGGACAGGCACGTCATTTACCGCTCGTTCGCGGGCGAGGTTGAAGCAAGCCCGTCGCTCGGAAGCCCCCAAGGTTCGCCGCTGTCGCCGCTCTTATGGAACGTCGTTATCCACGACTTGTTATGCCTCGCCATGCCACCCGGCGTGACAGTCCAGGCGTACGCGGACGACACGGTCATCCTCATCGCTGGGAAATCCAGGGACGAGCTGGGCGCAGTGGGCTCCGATGCGCTTGCGCGGGTCGTGCGATGGACCGAAACAGCGCGGGTCAAATTGAACATGGAGAAAACTTTCTGTGTACTCTTCTCCCACGGCCATGGCGGTATGGAGAGGGTACATCCCACCGTCCGCCTGGGGGGGAAGGGGAAATGTCTGAAGTTTGTGGAGACCCTGCGCATCCTTGGGGTGGTTTTTGACAGGCGTCTGTCTTTCTTCAAACACGCAGACCACCTCAAGGAGAAGGCCGAGCTGTTGTCCATGAAAGCTCTCGCGCTCGCGCAGGCGGGCCTGCGGCCGATAGAGATGATGCGTCTGTACCAGCAGGTCATGTTGCCGGCATTGACCTACGCGTCTCCAATATGGTGAACTGATAAGCCCGACTGTCGGCTAAGTGCTCGCGTGGCATCCGTACAACGGACGGTTTTGGTGTCGATGCTGGGGGCATTTCGGACCACCCGTACTGCGGCCCTCCAAGTGTTGATGCGTGCTCCTCCGCTGGCGCTCGAACTCGATAGGGCGAATGCGGAATTTCATCTCTTCGCCCTGCGAGTGCCGGTGACTTACGGCGAGCTGTCCATTTCGCCGCGCCAGGTCCTCTTTCCGGTGGACCCGTGGGACGCACACCCTGCGGATGCGCGTACGTTTTCGTTTCGGCGCCTTTCGCGGAACGAGGCGTTCCAGGCCTCTCGAAGTGAGGGCGTCCATGTTTTTACGGACGGCTCATTTACGTCCCTTTCGTCGGGAGCGGCGTTTGTCGTCCTGGGACCCCGGGGAAGGATCGGCGCGGTGGGGCGATATTCGGTGAGCGAGGCGACCAGCGCTTACTGCGCCGAGCTGATTGCTTTCATGGAGGCGCTGGCGCACATTCGGGGGAGGGGCGTCCGTGTGCCCGTGCACATGTATACGGACTGTCTATCGCTCCTGTGCGCGTTGTCGGTGCCATCTACGGCGGACCCGCGGATCAACAACATCAAGGCGTTGCTACACGAAATCTCGCGCTCGACGACTGTCTGCCTATACCTCGTACCGGGACATAGTGGAGTGTTCGGCAACGAACTGGCCGATTTCTTGGCATCCCGAGCCGCAGTCGTCGGCGCGCAGAGGGTGGCGCCTATGTCCTTAGCGGCCATTCGATCAGCGTTTCGGAGAGCGCAGCGGGCGCAGTGGGCTCGCCAGTGGCAGCGAGATAATGCGGACACGGCGCTGTTTCGCTGGGTCCCGCGACTCGATGAACTTCCGCCGTTTTTCCCCCCGCCGCGCCCGCTCGTCACGCTTCTGACGGAACACGGGCGCTTCCCCTTTTACTTCTATCGGTTCAGGTTAATGAGCGAACCCCGATGCCCCTGTGGTGCCTTGTGCGAGTCGATGGAGCACTACATCTATGAGTGTTCAATCACTCGCGAGATCGCACAAACCATGGCGCCGTCGGCCGCGCTCGCGAGCAGAAACTTCCCCGTCCTGCTAAAGTCGCCGCGCAACAGGGCTATCCTCATTCGCATCACACACCTCGTCAGTGCCAGCATTCCAGACGTCTCCAAATGAGCTCCGTGGTGCCTGCTGGTTGGGCATTTAGACGATTGGAGACCTGTTGGCATTCGCGCACGTGACGAATGTTGGTGGCATCGCAGTTCAGCATTGTACAGCCGCAGGCACGGGGCACGTTACACTTGGTCCAAAACATCGGACCGTTTATGCGCCGGCTCGTGGCGGGTGTGCTCGGCGCGTTGCGCCGGTGGAGGTACTCGGCGGCTCGTCCGCTGCGGGCCGACCGCGGAGGGTGTCCGTGGTGTGCCGATGTCGTCCGCTCCGCGGTGCGCGTGGTTCCTGGCTGTTACACCCTCGAGGTGAAACCGCGGTGCCACCCAGGAGGCACGATGGCATGTCGTCGTTGACAGATGTGCCGGGGGCGGCGGGTTCGAATCCCGAGTTCATTTTTTTCCCCTTTCTATCTTTTTTTTGGCATCAGTAGGTGCTTTAGTGGGGCATCAGTAGGTGCTTTAGTGGGGTGGGTGTTCCCGGCTCAATCGGTTGTGGGGGCGGAGTAACCCTTCCGGCCAAACGAGGTGGGGCTTTTTGGTCCCGGTGATGCTGTCCCTCGCAACCGTTTGGAGGTCGGACGGGAGCCGGGGGAAGGGACATTCAGTGCACATCGCCAGCTATGGTTATTGGGCACTTGATCGCGTGGGCGCACAGGGCAATGGTCGCAACGAAGCAGGAAGCACATGCGCTACTTAGATTTGTTGTTGGAAGCAACCGTGACGCCGTACAGCGGCGACTGCACAGTCACGCCCTGTGCCACCTTGGGACGACCTGCCACGCCCTGTGACGACTTGCTGCTGATCGCCGCCGGCCCTGCTTCAGCAACTGGACTGACGTGCTCATCATGTGTGTGTCTGGTTTTGCCTGTTTTTTTTCTTTCTCTTTTTTCCTGCTAATTATTGTTGTTTTTGTGTGTGTTCAGCTTGTATTATCCCTTAGTTTTTTTTTTCTCTCTCTCTCTTTTCTTTCTTTTTCTTTCTGTCTTTTCTCTTTGTTCTTTTCCTTTTTTTTCCTTTTACTACTACGTGTCATGGCGCTGTCCATGCCCTTTTCGTCTCTGCCTCTACTTATTTCGCAACATTAAAAGCCCTTAGCCGGGGCTTCTGTCCTCGCTGAGAGCTTTAGGACGCCAAGATGTTGCCGTTGCCCACGTATTATTTTTCCTATTGGTCTTTTTCCACGAAATTTGCGCTTTGGGTATTAATTAGAACCCCTATTCATTTCTCATTTGATTGGCTTTAAACCTGGAATGCTTTTTGCAGGGACAGGTTCTCCCCAACATTTATTTTTGCCTTTGCTTTCAGGAATGACGGGGAAGTAGTCGGCCGGGGCGGTACACCCGCAAAATGATAATACGAGAGTGCCATCTCTAGCGCAGCGGAACGTAGAAGGCACAAATTACAGTCAGTCCTGGATGTTGTTTTTTTTACATGCATAGAGATAAACGCGACGGTGGCTCCCGAAAAGGATTTTATTGCATTTCATCAGAGTGCGAGACCGGACAAAGGGATGAAGAGCATTTTGCTAAATCCAGCTCAGGACATATGGCCATCTAGAGGCGAACATCAATGAAGTTTACTGGGGCGGTACATCCGCAAAATGATAATTCGGGAGTGCCATCTCTAGCGTAGCGGAACGTACAAGGCACAAATTGCAGTCAGTCCTGGATGTTATTGTTTCTTTGCATGCGTATAGATAAACGCGACGGTGGCTCCCAAAAAGGGTTTTATTGCATTTAATCAGAGTGCGAGACCGGACAAAGGGATGAAGAGCATTCAGCTGAATCCAGCTCAGGACATATGGCCATCAAGAGGCGAACATCAATGAAGTTTACTGGGGCGGTACATCCGCAAAATGATAATTCGAGAGTGCCATCTCTAGCGTAGCGGAACGTAGAAGGCACAAATTTAAGTCAGTCCTGGATGTTATTGTTTTTGTTTCATGCGTAGAGATAAACGCGACGACGGTGGCTCCCAAGAAGGATTTTATTGCATTTCATCAGAGTGTCAGACCGGACAAAGGGATGAAGAGCATTAGCTGAATCCAGCTCAGGACATATGGCCATCTAGAGGCGAACATCAATGAAGTTTACTGGGGCGGTACACCCGCAAAATGATAATACGGGAGTGCCATCTCTAGCGTAGCGGAACGTAGAATGCACAAATTGCAGTCAGTCCTGGATGTTATTGTTTTTGTTTTCATGCGTAGAGATAAACGCGACGGTGGCTCCCAAAAGGATTTTATTGCATTTCATCAGAGTGTCAGACCGGACAAAGGGATGAAGAGCATTGCTGAATCCAGCTCAGGACATATGGCCATCTAGAGGCGAACATCAATGGAGTTTACTGGGGCGGTACACCCGCAAAATGATAATACGAGAGTGCCATCTCTAGCGCAGCCGAACGTAGAAGGCACAAATTGCAGTCAGTCCTGGATGTTATTGTTTTTGCTTACATGCGTAGAGATAAACGCGACGGTGGCTCCCAAAAAGGATTTTATTGCATTTCATCAGAGTGTCAGACCGGACAAAGGGATGAAGAGCATTGCTGAATCCAGCTCAGGACATATGGCCATCTAGAGGCGAACATCAATGAGTTTACTGGGGCGGTACATCCGCAAAATGATAATACGAGAGTGCCATCTCTAGCGTAGCGGAACGTAGAAGGCACAAATTGCAGTCAGTCCTGGATGTTATTGTTTTTGTTTACATGCGTAGATAAACGCGACGGTGGCTCCCAAAAGGATTTTATTGCATTTCATCAGAGTGCGAGACCGGACAAAGGGATGAAGAGCATTAGCTGAATCCAGCTCAGGACATATCGTCATCTAGAGGCGAACATCAATGAAGTTTACTGGGGCGGTACACCCGCAAAATGATAATACGAGAGTGCCATCTCTAGCGTAGCGGAACGTAGAAGGCACAAATTGCAGTCAGTCCTGGATGTTATTGTTTTTGTTTACATGCGTAGAGATAAACGCGACGGTGGCTCCCAAAAGGATTTTATTGCATTTCATCAGAGTGCGAGACCGGACAAAGGGATGAAGAGCATTGCTGAATCCAGCTCAGGACATATGGCCATCTAGAGGCGAACATCAATGAAGTTTACTGGGGCGGTACACCCGCAAAATGATAATACGAGAGTGCCATCTCTAGCGTAGCGGAACGTAGAAGGCACAAATTGCAGTCAGTCCTGGATGTTATTGTTTTTGTTTTCATGCGTAGAGATAAACGCGACGACGGTGGCTCCCAAGAAGGATTTTATTGCATTTCATCAGAGTGTCAGACCGGACAAAGGGATGAAGAGCATTGCTGAATCCAGCTCAGGACATATGGCCATCTAGAGGCGAACATCAATGAAGTTTACTGGGGCGGTACACCCGCAAAATGATAATACGAGAGTGCCATCTCTAGCGTAGCGGAACGTAGAAGGCACAAATTGCAGTCAGTCCTGGATGTTATTGTTTCTTTGCATGCGTATAGATAAACGCGACGGTGGCTCCCAAAAAGGATTTTATTGCATTTCATCAGAGTGCGAGACCGGACAAATGGGATGAAGAGCATTCAGCTGAATCCAGCTCAGGACATATGGCCATCAAGAGGCGAACATCAATGAAGTTTACTGGGGCGGTACATCCGCAAAATGATAATTCGAGAGTGCCATCTCTAGCGTAGCGGAACGTAGAAGGCACAAATTGCAGTCAGTCCTGGATGTTATTGTTTCTTTGCATGCGTATAGATAAACGCGACGGTGGCTCCCAAAAGATGATTTTATTGCATTTCATCAGAGTGCGAGACCGGACAATGGGATGAAGAGCATTCAGCTGAATCCAGCTCAGGACATATGGCCATCAAGAGGCGAACATCAATGAAGTTTACTGGGGCGGTACATCCGCAAAATGATAATTCGAGAGTGCCATCTCTAGCGTAGCGGAACGTAGAAGGCACAAATTGCAGTCAGTCCTGGATGTTATTGTTTCTTTGCATGCGTAGAGATAAACGCGACGGTGGCTCCCAAAAAGGATTTTATTGCATTTCATCAGAGTGCGAGACCGGACAATGGGATGAAGAGCATTCAGCTGAATCCAGCTCAGGACATATCGTCATCTAGAGGCGAACATCAATGAAGTTTACTGGGGCGGTACATCCGCAAAATGATAATTCGAGAGTGCCATCTCTAGCGTAGCGGAACGTAGAAGGCACAAATTGCAGTCAGTCCTGGATGTTATTGTTTCATTACATGCGTAGAGATAAACGCGACGGTGGCTCCCAAAAAGGATTTTATTGCATTTCATCAGAGTGCGAGACCGGACAATGGGATGAAGAGCATTAGCTGAATCCAGCTCAGGACATATGGCCATCTAGAGGCGAACATCAATGAAGTTTACTGGGGCGGTACATCCGCAAAATGATAATTCGAGAGTGCCATCTCTAGCGTAGCGGAACGTAGAAGGCACAAATTGCAGTCAGTCCTGGATGTTATTGTTTTCTTTACATGCGTAGAGATAAACGCGACGGTGGCTCCCAAAAAGGATTTTATTGCTTTTCATCAGAGTGCGAGACCGGACAAAGGGATGAAGAGCATTTTGCTGAATCCAGCTCAGGACATATGGCCATTTAGAGGCGAACATCAATGAAGTTTACTGGGGCGGTACATCCGCAAATGATAATTCGAGAGTGCCATCTCTAGCGTAGCGGAACGTAGAAGGCACAAATTTCAGTCAGGTCCTGGATGTTATTGTTTTGTTTACATGCGTAGAGATAAACGCGACGGTGGCTCCCAAAAAGGATTTTATTGCTTTTCATCAGAGTGCGAGACCGGACAAAGGGAATGAAGAGCATTTTGCTGAATCCAGCTCAGGACATATGGCCATCTAGAGGCGAACATCAATGAAGTTTACTGGGGCGGTACATCCGCAAAATGATAATTCGAGAGTGCCATCTCTAGCGTAGCGGAACGTAGAAGGCACAAACTTCAGTCGGTCCTGGATGTTATTGTTTTTGTTTACATGCGTAGAGATAAACTGCGACGGTGGCTCCCAAAAAGGATTTTATTGCTTTTCATCAGAGTGCGAGACCGGACAAAGGGCATGAAGAGCATTGCTGAATGCAGCTCAGGACATATGGCCATCTAGAGGCGAACATCAATGAAGTTTACTGGGGCGGTACATCCGCAAAATGATAATTCGAGAGTGCCATCTCTAGCGTAGCGGAACGTAGAAGGCACAAATTCAGTCGGTCCTGGATGTTATTGTTTTTGTTTACATGCGTAGAGATAAACTGCGACGGTGGCTCCCAAAAAGGATTTTATTGCTTTTCATCAGAGTGCGAGACCGGACAAAGGGCATGAAGAGCATTGCTGAATGCAGCTCAGGACATATGGCCATTAGAGGCGAACATCAATGAAGTTTACTGGGGCGGTACATCCGCCAAATGATAATTCGAGAGTGCCATCTCTAGCGTAGCGGAACGTAGAAGGCACAAACTTCAGTCGGTCCTGGATGTTATTGTTTTTGTTTACATGCGTAGAGATAAACGCGACCGTGGCTCCCAAAAAGGATTTTATTGCTTTTCATCAGAGTGCGAGACCGGACAAAGGGCATGAAGAGCATTGCTGAATGCAGCTCAGGACATATGGCCATTAGAGGCGAACATCAATGAAGTTTACTGGGGCGGTACATCCGCAAAATGATAATTCGAGAGTGCCATCTCTAGCGTAGCGGAACGTAGAAGGCACAAATTCAGTCGGTCCTGGATGTTATTGTTTTGTTTACATGCGTAGAGATAAACGCGACGGTGGCTCCCAAAAAGGATTTTATTGCTTTTCATCAGAGTGCGAGACCGGGCAAAGGGCTGAAGAGCATTGCTGAATGCAGCTCAGGACATATGGCCATTTAGAGGCGAACATCAATGAAGTTTACTGGGGCGGTACATCCGCAAAATGATAATTCGAGAGTGCCATCTCTAGCGTAGCGGAACGTAGAAGGCACAAATTTCAGTCGGTCCTGGATGTTATTGTTTTTGTTTACATGCGTAGAGATAAATGCGACGGTGGCTCCCAAAAAGGATTTTATTGCTTTTCAACAGAGTGCGAGACCGGACAAAGGGCAGAAGAGCATTGCTGAATGCAGCTCAGGACATATGGCCATTTAGAGGCGAACATCAATGAAGTTTACTGGGGCGGTACATCCGCCAAATGATAATTCGAGAGTGCCATCTCTAGCGTAGCGGAACGTAGAAGGCACAAACTTCAGTCGGTCCTGGATGTTATTGTTTTTGTTTACATGCGTAGAGATAAACGCGACGGTGGCTCCCAAAAAGGATTTTATTGCTTTTCAACAGAGTGCGAGACCGGACAAAGGGCAGAAGAGCATTGCTGAATGCAGCTCAGGACATATGGCCATTTAGAGGCGAACATCAATGAAGTTTACTGGGGCGGTACATCCACCAAATCATAATTCGAGAGTGCCATCTCTAGCGTAGCGGAACGTAGAAGGCACAAATTTCAGTCGGTCCTGGATGTTATTGTTTTTGTTTACATGCGTAGAGATAAACGCGACGGTGGCTCCCAAAAAGGATTTTATTGCTTTTCAACAGAGTGCGAGACCGGACAAAGGGCAGAAGAGCATTGCTGAATGCAGCTCAGGACATATGGCCATTTAGAGGCGAACATCAATGAAGTTTACTGGGGCGGTACATCCGCCAAATGATAATTCGAGAGTGCCATCTCTAGCGTAGCGGAACGTAGAAGGCACAAATTTCAGTCGGTCCTGGATGTTATTGTTTTTGTTTACATGCGTAGAGATAAACGCGACGCTGGCTCCCAAAAAGGATTTTATTGCTTTTCAACAGAGTGCGAGACCGGACAAAGGGCAGAAGAGCATTGCTGAATGCAGCTCAGGACATATGGCCATTTAGAGGCGAACATCAATGAAGTTTACTGGGGCGGTACATCCACCAAATCATAATTCGAGAGTGCCATCTCTAGCGTAGCGGAACGTAGAAGGCACAAATTTCAGTCGGTCCTGGATGTTATTGTTTTTGTTTACATGCGTAGAGATAAATGCGACGGTGGCTCCCAAAAAGGATTTTATTGCTTTTCAATCAGAGTGCGAGACCGGACAAAGGGCAGAAGAGCATTGCTGAATGCAGCTCAGGACATATGGCCATTTAGAGGCGAACATCAATGAAGTTTACTGGGGCGGTACATCCGCCAAATGATAATTCGAGAGTGCCATCTCTAGCGTAGCGGAACGTAGAAGGCACAAACTTTCAGTCGGTCCTGGATGTTATTGTTTTTGTTTACATGCGTAGAGATAAACGCGACGGTGGCTCCCAAAAAGGATTTTATTGCTTTTCAACAGAGTGCGAGACCGGACAAAGGGCAGAAGAGCATTGCTGAATGCAGCTCAGGACATATGGCCATTAGAGGCGAACATCAATGAAGTTTACTGGGGCGGTACATCCGCCAAATGATAATTCGAGAGTGCCATCTCTAGCGTAGCGGAACGTAGAAGGCACAAATTTCAGTCGGTCCTGGATGTTATTGTTTTTGTTTACATGCGTAGAGATAAACGCGACGGTGGCTCCCAAAAGGATTTTATTGCTTTTCAATCAGAGTGCGAGACCGGACAAAGGGCATGAAGAGCATTGCTGAATGCAGCTCAGGACATATGGCCATTTAGAGGCGAACATCAATGAAGTTTACTGGGGCGGTACATCCGCCAAATGATAATTCGAGAGTGCCATCTCTAGCGTAGCGGAACGTAGAAGGCACAAATTTCAGTCGGTCCTGGATGTTATTGTTTTGTTTACATGCGTAGAGATAAACGCGACGGTGGCTCCCAAAAAGGATTTTATTGCTTTTCAACAGAGTGCGAGACCGGAAAAAGGGCAGAAGAGCATTGCTGAATGCAGCTCAGGACATATGGCCATTTAGAGGCGAACATCAATGAAGTTTACTGGGGCGGTACATCCGCCAAATCATAATTCGAGAGTGCCATCTCTAGCGTAGCGGAACGTAGAAGGCACAAATTTCAGTCGGTCCTGGATGTTATTGTTTTTGTTTACATGCGTAGAGATAAACGCGACGGTGGCTCCCAAAAAGGATTTTATTGCTATTTCATCAGAGTGCGAGACCGGACAAAGGGATGAAGAGCATTTTGCTGAATCCAGCTCAGGACATATGGCCATTTAGAGGCGAACATCAATGAAGTTTACTGGGGCGGTACATCCGCCAAATGATAATTCGAGAGTGCCATCTCTAGCGTAGCGGAACGTAGAAGGCACAAATTTCAGTCGGTCCTAGATGTTATTGTTTTATTTACATGCGTAGAGATAACGCGACGTGGCTCCCAAAAGGATTTTATTGCTTTTCATCAGAGTGCGAGACCGGGCAAAGGGCTGAAGAGCATTGCTGAATGCAGCTCAGGACATATGGCCATTAGAGGCGACATAGGCCGGGTTGGCTGTTCAGTTTATAGTGGGCAAGGAGGGGCGACCTGGCTCCCCCTTTTCCGACTTTTTCAAAAGGGTTGGAATAAGGGACAGCCATCACCCATGGCCAAAGGCCATGTGGCCGAAAGGGTTACGCCGCCCCACCAATCATAATTCAGAGCATCACAACGTAGCGGAACTCTAAAGGACAAACTTCGTCGGTCCTAAAGAAATGAGTTTTTAGTTTCTCGTAGAGATAAACCCGACGCCCCCCCCCAAAAGGATTTTATTGCTTTTCAACAGATGCACCGCAGGGGAAGAGCTCTGAATGTACCAGGACAGGATAGATGGAGCGCGACATCAATAAGTTTACGGTGGCGGTACAGGCGCATCCTTGGAGTTTATCGAACAAAGGCATAATTGCGAATCCCGGCTCACAAATTTCAGTCTGGGTTATTTTAATTTGTGTAGGGACGCGGTTCGACGGTGGCTCCCAAAAGGATTTTTGCTTTTCAACAGTGTGCGCGGACAAAGGGCAGAAGACATGCTGAATGCACTGGACATTCATTTAAAATCAAACAGCAGGCGGTACATCCAACAAGCAATTACATGCCAAACTTAGCGTAGCGAGAACGTAGGACCCATACCTGGCTGGATGATTTTTTTTTTTTTTGAGTAGAGATCGGACAATCCTCCCAAGGATCAGGTCTTACGCGCAGCGGGGCGCTACGGTAAGATTTGCATTGAATTTCATCAGACGCTGACAGCCGATGGGCAAGGCAATAAGGGCGGGGGCCAAATCATAATTTGACCAACCAGTACCAGCGGAAGGCAAACCAGATCGTTCCGTCATGTTTTGTTTTTGTTCCGAATCGAGAAATAAGAACGGTGGTAAAAAGGTTTATTGTTAACAGAGTAGACCGACTCTCTGCGAAGAGCTGCTGAATTGCCGGCTGCTAAGCCATTGTTGTCGAGAGACTGACTACAATGACATTCCCGACATTCTCTTAATCATAAGGAGAGAGCGCCGCCTCGGCTGCGGGAGGTTGTTGGTTCGATTCCCACCGCCGCCGGGCACCCACTGGTTCAAATGGGTACAAGCATACCCCGGCCTGGCGTTCGGCTTCCTTCAGGGGTGATACGCTTGGGCAAGGACGGGGGAGTGAACCCCCCTGCCCCCGTCCGATCTGCAAACGGTTGTGAGGGACAGCATCACCAGGGCCAATCAGTCCCACCTCGTTTGGCCGAAAGGGTTACTCCGCCCCCACAACCGATTCAGCCGGGAACACCCACCCCACTAAAGCACCTACTGCTGACAAAAAATAAAGAAAGAGAACTAGTTTCCACGAATCGAGATTCGAACCCGCCGCCCCCCCCCCCCCCCCGCGACAGGCAATCCTGCCTCCTGGGTGGCACCGCGGTGTCACTTCCAGGGTGTACCAGCCAGGATAGCATGGGCGCGCGTGCTACTTACTGCTCGGTTCGGCCTGCGCTTCGCTCTCCTGGTTTTTCGAACAAAGGTCAGTTAATTTTGATTCCCGGCTCAAAATTTTAGCTAGGGGTTAATTTTAAACGTGTAGGGACGCTACTGGACGCGGCGGTTGGGTCAAAAAAAGGGGCATTTCCTTATTTTTGGTCCTTGGTTGTCTGCCGCCGCCCGTTGGGCGGGTATGCGCCATGGCGAGGCGCGATTACCCTAGCCATGCCTAACAGCAGGCAGGTGTAACAGCAGGCCCTCTCCGCCGCAACTTACAAGCGACGAACGGCCGCCCCGATCACAGGGGAGGGGACTTTTCTGAGGACGGGGACGCGGTGATTGCGCGTTTTTGCGCTTTGGTTGATGAAATGCCCGAGAATTCGGAGGCGCAGCTTCCCGCCGGCGGGGAGGAAGAGGACGCTCTGTCCTCCGTGTCTTAGGCCACTGCGGTGGCCGCGGCGTTTCCCTCGGACCTCGGCAGCTGAGTCCAACGGCGAATCCGTGCAATCGAGGACGAGATCCTGGGTTATTGCACGCTGGCGGCAAATAAGGTGCCAGTTGAGGCACGTAGGTTTATCATGTCCAAGGTTTTTGAGATGGTGGCCTTTTGTTCAGGCCTGAGAGCTGACGCGGCCACGGAGCGCGGCGCGACGCTTGCGTTGCAGGGGCAGATTGCCGACGTGCGCCGGGAGAATGCGGCCTTGCAGAATCAACTGCATTCGCAGCCGCGGCCTGCCCTCCAGGACGACTTCCCGGCCCTGAGCGGAGAGTCGAAACTCGGACCCGACTTCCCGGCACGTGCTGCCGGCGCCGGTGTTCTTGGCGTCCGGTCGGTAGCGCCGACGTCGGGGCCGCCGGGCGGGCTGTCGTATGCGGCGGTCCTTGGCGCGGGCCCTGCGCATGCCCGGGCGGGGCAGCCCGATGGAGCGGCGGCGCGGGCGCCGTCTCAGCAGGCGCAAAATCACGTGGGGTCTTGACGCCGACTGCTCAGACGACGACGCCGGCGCGAGACGTCCTGCGACTTCTGAAGACGAACATCGACCCTGGTGCCAAGCACATCAAAGACCAGGTACGGTCTGCCCGGTACGGTCTGACCGTTTTCTCCAGCAACAAACAGTCGCTTGACAATTTGCAGCAGGCAATTCAAGACAACTCCGTGACACGCGCGTCCATGTTAGTTAGACTGGGGCAGAAACGTAACCCCCACGTAAAGTTTAACGGTGTAGACCCTGACATCGCGCCCGACGAATTCCTGCGCGTTCCCAACGAGAGGAACGAAGGCCTCGACTTAGACCTAGAAAAGTGTTTTTTTTTTATTATGGGGTTTTACGTGCCAAAACCAGTTCTGATTATGAGGCACGCCGTAGTGGGGGACTCCGGAAATTTTGACCACCTAGGGTTCTTTAACGTGCACCTAAATCTAAGTACACGGGTGTTTTCGCATTTCGCCCCCATAGAAATGCCGCCGCCGTGGCCGGGATTCGATCCCGCGACCTCGTGCTCAGCTAGAAAAGTGTAAACCTAGAAAAGTGTAAAGTGCGAGTGACGTTTCGGGAACGAGCGGGCACGAGTGCGTTTGTTGCCGAGGTCGACCCCGAAGTGTTCAAGCGAATTATGAAGCGTCCCCGCCTATCTGTCGGATGGACATAATTATGTTTTGGCGTCCGAGGATTTGCACGTACCTACGTGCACGTACTGCGCGACCTATGGACACGGTCGCATGACGTGTCCGCATAAAGACGACCCAGCCAAAGCAACGTGCATGAAGTGCGGTGGAAATCACTTGGCCGTAACGGGCAGGGTCCGAATGGGTGATGATGCAATATGCTGCACCGAAAGCAAGAAGCTCGGCCATGCAACAACTCACCCGACGGGCTTCCCGAGTAGCCCGGTCCTCTTGGAGAAGGTAGCGCGGCTCAGGGCGCGCACTAATTACGGAGCGTAGCGCAGAGCGTGCGAGCTCCGGGGGGAGGGCAATGGGCCGGACAAAGCTACGTTTGGACAGCAGCGCATCGTGCGTTTGGTGAATAACGTGCCCGGTTCTAAGCGGTTGGTACTTGAACAGCTATCAGGGCCGGGATGACCGCTTCAGTAAAACTTGTAAGGTAAATCTGGATCAATCATTCCAAACGCGCGACAGCGGCGATCACAAGAAGGATGGAGGAATGCGGGATTTCAGTGGCGGCCATATGCGATCCGTACGCACCGAAGGGAAGCACACCACGTTTGCCGCCGCAATTTATATATTTTGGCGAGAAGGAAGG
This sequence comes from Dermacentor silvarum, assembly GCF_013339745.2. Classification (NCBI taxonomy): domain Eukaryota; kingdom Metazoa; phylum Arthropoda; class Arachnida; order Ixodida; family Ixodidae; genus Dermacentor; species Dermacentor silvarum. The sequence goes on from NC_051162.1 coordinate 14,757,182, forward strand.
CGCCCTTAGCGCGGTTGTGGCACGCAGGCCGCGACTCGATATGTTTCCAATTTACGTATCAGAGCTGGTGGTCGCGGTACGTTGTAGCGGGGCCGACTATGAGTGGACGATTATTTCGGCGTATGCACCCCCACACAAGCCGATGGACGCGACGCTCGATGGAATCGCGACCAGCCTTGTGAGATGCAGTGTAATTGTGATGGGCGATTTCAATGCTCGTCACGAAATGTGGGGCCCATGCGCAAACGACAACCGAGATTCGCGCCTCATTGAATTCGCGGTGGCAAATGGATTGGTGGTGCTGAACGACGCAGCTTCGCCGCCCACGTACACTAACACGTATACCCAAAGTTAGATAGACGTGACCCTGGCAACCCCGCACTTAATCAAGCATGGTTACGCATGGAGCATTGCCGACGACGACTCCTTTTCGGAGCACCAATTCATTGACGTCGTTATACACACCGGCACGCAGCGGCGGGAGAAGCGTCTCACGCAGTGTGGCAGGCGAATGCTTATCGCGAAATTAAAAGATCACGCACGGTTTGAAAAAGTGAGCGGTGCGGTCGTAGGGTCGAGTCAGGCACTTGACATGATTGTCATGAAGATGTACGAAATCATTGGGAAAGAAAGCAAGAAGCAAATGAAACCGGTCGCGTACAACAAAAAAGGAAAGAGCTGGTGGACGCCGGAACTGAACATACAGAAAAGCACGTGAATGCCATGCGTCGCCGGTTTCAGCGATGCAGCGACACTGCGCTCAGTGCCGTGCACAAAGCATCTAATTGCGCGGCACTAGCCAAATTCCGGCGGACCATCGAACGAGAGATACACTACGCCGCGAAAGAAAAATGCACCGCGTGTAGCAAGCGGTCTTTGTTCGCGGAGCCGTTTAAAGTGGCGTTCGATAAGACGAACACACGAACCGTTTTGCCCCCACTACGACTAACCAACGGTGGTTTGACGGAGGGTGTGCTGCAATCAGCACAACTCTTATTGGACACGTTCATTGCCAGGGACAATGAGGCTCTCGATGCACCGTGTCACAGTAACATCCTTCAGCGGTTGCAGCAGCCTTACCGCACCGCAATCGAAGACTTTGATTTCACGAAAGGTGAAATAGACGCGGTATTGGGCAAAATGACCGCGAGTTAAGCACCCGGACTGGACGGCCTTGCGACGCACATTGTCGCGGCCGTGTTTCGTGCGCACCCATGTTTCATCCTTATGATATTTAATGCGGCACTTGCTCTCGGACATTTCCCGAAAGTCTGGCGGCAGAGCCGGGTAATTTTCATTCGAAAAACAGGCCGTCCACTGGAATTACCAAGTGCTTATCGCCCGATATGCATGTCGTCTATTTTGGGGAAGGTCCTAGAAAGACTAGTATATGGCCGATTATATCATTTCTTGGTAGCGCGAGGCCTCATTCACCCATTCCACTATGGGTTTACACATGGCAAGAGCTCGGTAATGGCGTTACAGGATCTATGCTCATTCATCCGCATGCACCGGTCCCGGAACACGCCAGTCACGTTAATCTCATTGGACTTCCAAGGGGCGTTTGACAGCGTGTGGCATCCCTTGGTACTTCAATACTTTAGGGAGCGCGGATGCCCGGACAACTTGGTGAGCTTGCTGCACGCGTTCCTAACTCATCGCCCGGTCACGTTTAGCTCGCCCTCTGGGGCGGTTACGGCGGAGGCGTCGTTGGGGAGCCCTCAGGGATCTCCACTGTCGCCTATGCTCTGGAACGCAGTGGTGGACGGTCTGCTGCGATTGCAGATGCCGGAGGGCGTCCTCGTGCAGGCGTACGCGGACGACACCGTTGTACTAGTTCCGGCCAAGAATAGGCAGGAAACGATCGCAAAGGCCACCGACGCGATAGGCCGCATTCAGGAATGGTCGCGAATCAGCAAAGTGAAGCTGAATCACGAAAAGACCATCTGTGTTCTCATCTTTTTCGGCAAGGGCGGCATGGAGAAGAGCCTGCCCAGAATTAAGATCGACCGCGACAAAAAAGGCATCAAATTTCGCAACGCGGTGAAGCTCTTGGGCGTGATGATCGACCGGCGTCTACCTTTCTTTGATCATGCATGCCGAGCATCTTCAGCGCAAGGCCGAAACGCAGGCGATGAAATCTGTTTCTTTTCTGAATATGCACGCGGCGCTCACCCCCAAGACCAAACGCCAATTTTACAGGCAAGTCCTGTTGCCCGCCGTGACGTATGCATCGCCCGTGTGGTGGACAGAACGACCTGATTGCCGGCTAAAAGCTCGAATAAATACCGTGGAGCGAACGATGCTTCTCGCGTTGACCGGAGCATACCGCACGACGCGCACCGCTAGAAGCGCTTCAAATTTTACTTGACCAGCCGCCTATAGATTTGGAGCTGAACCGGCTAAATACAGAGTTTGAATTGTTCCAAAAGCGCAGTGCGGTGACGTTTGGAAAGTTCTCGTTCACGCCTGACGAGGTGCTTTACGCGCACGATAGCTGGCAAGAGCACCCGTCGCGTGTGAGAGGTTACGATTTCGTTAGACTGAGCACGGCTGATGCGAACGAAAAATCGCGGCATCCGGGAACACATGTATACACCGACTGAACGCCGCTTCCAGTGCCTACTGCGCCGAGGTGTTTGCTTTTAAAGAAGCGCTTCGCTTCATTCAACAGCACGAATGTGTTCCCCCCGTGCATATAATATCTATTCCGACAGTCTATCGCTGCTAACGGCGCTAGCTGAATCAAAAACGAAAGATAGAAGAATTTATGAGATCAAAGAAGCGATAGCACAAATGACCGTACACTTGACAATTTGCCTCCATCACGTGCCCGCCCACAGGGGAGTGTACGGAAACGAACTAGCAGATTTGGCGGCAAATGCAGCGGCGACGTCGGGGATCAGTCGAGAAGTTAAAAAGTCATTCCGAGTTGTGCGACGCGCATTCCACGCTGCAGTGGCCGCCGAGTGGAACACTCGATGGACGCATGACCATCGCGACACGGAACTCTACAAATGGGTTCCGGTGGCTTCTCGAGTCCCGAGGTTTTTTCCTCCACCAAGACCACTTGTCACACTGCTGACGGCACATGGGCGGTTCCCGTATTACTTTGCCCGCTTCCGCGTGCAACGTGATTCACAATGTCCATGGGGCATGGTATGTGAGGATGGCAATCAATTCCTCAACGAATGTGCACTAACGCGAGAAGTTGCGGCTAAGTTGAGATTACCGGGAGAACGCGCCATTGAAATTCAACGATACCCAAGGCTGTTATGTTACAAAGTGCGCAGTCTCGCGCGTACCTCACGCGAATAGTTGCTATAATTAGCGCCCACATCCTCGATTTAGCCAAAAACCCCGCATGATAACAAACCGTAAGCGCTGCCGCTTGCGCGCCGTTAGGTAGCCCAGCACTGGAGGGACCTGGACGACCGAGTGGGATGCAGGCATGCACAGCACCCAAGACGTGGGCTGCATGTCGGTGACGGGCTTTGCGCTATCCGCCCGTACATCTCACGTCGCATCGAACGACACCACCACCGCCGCTCCAACGTGGGAAAGGAGGGTCGGGTCACTTCGCTGCGCGGATTCAAATGTCGGCAGTTCGAATACCACCGTCCGAATTTTTTTCTTCTTTGTAATCCTCTTTAGCTTTTTTTTCTCTTTTTTCCTGCCTCACGTTTTTCATCTCACGCCCGCCTATACACGACAGATTCAAACACGTCCTTGTCCCCGTCGCATGCGGGCCTTTGGACCAAACATGGGGAGGCTTTGCCTCGACCGCATGACGGGGGCAAGTGGCGTACGCCTGCCTGCATATATAAGATTCTGGAGAGAGCGTGTCAGACCGTACCGGCAGCTGGCGACCCAGGAAGACGCGGACGATGGCGACCTGGCAGGAGCAAGCACCAAGTGGATTCCTAGTCCCGCGTTTTGGACCTCAGAACGGAACCGGTACCCAAGCCTGGACCGTGTGTGACGTGTGTGCCGACCAGTGTTTTCTTTTTCCCCTATTTTTCGTTTTTTTTTTTAACTTTTAAAATGGGGCAAGTGTTTGGCACTGTGAACAGCATCTTTCTGGCGTTGCCTTCCGGGTCTGACGGGCAATTGCGGCACCAGAACGTTGTAGATGCTGCCGAATCTACAGCATGTTGGTGGCAGATTATCGATGCCCACAAAGACCTGAGACACCCGAAGTGACTTGAACTTTCACGGCCTTCTTATTTCGGCTCTCTGTTTGCCAATCTCTGTGTTCTTTAATTTTCTTTTCTTACTTTTCGTGTATTTCTATTTCTTCTTTTTCTGACTTTCTCGTTTGTGTACCTTTCGGTTTTTTATCTTTCTTTATCTTTTTTTTCTTTCTTTTTACTTTCACGCAAGCCCTCTGGACTTGCTCACGTGTCATTTATCTCTCTACATCACCCTCGGTATTTTGTCTTTTATGTTTAGTGGCACTTGTGCTGGCTGGGAAGGGGGGGAATTTTCTTCACCTTTTTTATGGCATGGCCATGCCAACTCGACTGTGCCTCTTTATTTTAATTTCATTATTAAAAGCTCTGCGCGAGGGCTTCTGAACTCGATGAGACGCCATACGACACCGATGTGTTACCGTTGCCCAAAAATTTATTTTTCTATTGGCTTTTATCACGAAATTTGCGCTTTGGGTTCTCTTTAACAACACCTATTCATTTATTTTTATTGGCTTTAAACCTGGTTTGCATTTTTTCAGGTACAGGTTTTCCCCAACATTTATTTTTGCTTTGCTTTTAGGAATGACGGGGAAGTAGTCGGCCGGGGCGGTACATCCGCCAAATGATAATTCGAGAGCGCCATCTCTAGCGTAGCGGAACGTAGAAGGCACAAACTTCAGTCGGTCCTGGATGTTATTGTTTTTGTTTACATGCGTAGAGATAAACGCGACGATGGCTCCCAAAAAGGATTTCATTGCTTTTCAACAGAGTGCGAGACCGGACAAAGGGCAGAAGAGCATTGCTGGCCATTTAGAGGCGAACATCAATGAAGTTTACTGGGGCTCTTTGCCTGCCATTTCGTTGAAAAGAAAATAGAAGAAAGCGGCGGCGAGCCCGCTCCTACGTGAAGCAATAACGGGCATAAAACCAATCAAAGTAAATGAATAGGGGTGTCAAAACCACCCAAAGCGCACAATTTAGACAGAAAAAACCAATTGGAAAAATAAAGCTTGGGCACAGTAACGCGTGGCATCCTAAGGGTCTGGTCAGCGAGCACAGAAAGCATTCGTGCAGAGCGTTTATTAAAACAAAGATGAGGATGAAGAAGCAGGAAAATGATAATGAATCGGGAAGAGCAGGTGCCCACTCCAATAAAAGGGGAGCGGGAAGATGACAGGAAGCGAGGCCAGTCAAGAAGAAGAGCAGGAGGAGTAGCTGTCGCAGACAGAGACCTGTAAAAGTCTGACAGAATTAAGGAGGGGAGGCGATGACTGATGGGCCCGAAGGCCGATCAACCATCGCCGTAGAAGCAAGCGAACGCGTGCCAACTCTCCGCCGGTCGGCGGAAGCATACGGCATTAATCGAAACAAAAAATAATAAAAATTAAAACAAGGTGCAGGGGTTGGTCACGGGCAATGGCCGGCAACGGTCGATGAGAAAGAAAATCATAAGGCGGTGATGATGAATGCACAGGTAAAGAGGGAAGGAGAAAAGATTGGAAAAGGGAGGCAATAAACAAACCACCGGGAAAGGAAACAAAAAAAACGAAGACACAAAGATAAGAAACAACAGCCGGAAAAGAAAGAAAAGTGAAAAAAAAAGAATTGTTTTTCTTTTTTTTTTTGATAGCCGACGCCGCAGCGAATCCTTGAGCAGCCCCGCTCACCCGGCCACGTGCAGCCGCGCAATAGCGCGGCGCAGACGGAAATTATCAGCGAGAACGCTGATTACTACAGACGAGCATGGCACGCTCAATCCCGGCGAGTAACCCCGAAGGTAAACAGCGACAGCGCAACCGGACGCCACAGAGATCAGTCAGGCCCAGACAAGCCGGGCACCATGCTGAGCACGTAATCAAGACCCGAGCGCGAAGAATCACGCTGCAGGTGATCGCGCCTTATCCGCGCAAAAGCATCGCTGTCAACGGCGCAAGGGCAACGGCACAGACACACAATGGTGGCCATAAGCGCAGCCAGATAAGGTGCTGTGGAATGCGGCTATGTTGGCCGTCGGAAATCACGCCCGCCGAGCGCACTCATATGAGAGCTCAAGCGTGTCGTGGAAAAAGAAAGAAAAAAAACTACCGCCTCCCAAGTCGCTCGGACGAAGAGCCAGCCACGACTCCCGGTCACGCCCGTACCGTGTGCAAGCGTGCGCACACTACTGAGAGAGCCGAAAACGGCAGACGGGTAGCCAGCGTCGTAGCCGGAAGTGTAGAAAGTGACCGTCCTAGTGGCTGGATAGCGACGCCAGCCACGGCGCCGGGCGGCAGACCACGCGAGCATGAAAATGCGAACGGCACCGCTGCTGTGCGCAAGCGAGGGCGTCAATAAGTGCCAGAAGTGTTGCCAGAAGTGCCATCAGCGCACCATATGGCTGTGAGGGTGAGAAGACCGGTGTCGCACCCAACCGGGGCAGAGCCCTACCCGTCGACATAAAGTCGCGAGTGGGCCAAGACACGCGAAGGCGCACCAGAAGGACGCCCCGCGAGCGAGGCCCTAAAGGGTCAAGTGGCGTCCGGAAACGCGACGCCGCCAGGCAAGTCTGGCAACGCGCGGCTAATAACGCGTTCCATGCGTGTCAAAAGTGTCCTGTTTTTCTTAATGGCCAAAAGACCAGGATATTGGCCAGGTGTGATGCGAGGACCGCCAGAGGGTCGAAGAAAGCGGGCGGCTAGCGAAGCCGTCAAGGAACAATCGTTGAGGTAGTGAATAAACGATGTGCATTCTTCACCACAACGACAAAGAGTATCCGGTTTAAGACCGAAGCGGTTTAAGTAATACGGGAAGCGCCCGTGACCAGTGATTACTCTCACCACTGATGAGGGTGGTGGAAAATAATCTGGGAGCGACAAAACGTCGGGGACCCAGTGAGACAGATGTGTCCTGGTGATTTAAATGCCAATCACGGTACCAATAGAGACACATCTGCTCGTAAAATTTTGATTTGATGGATGAAACGGAGGATTTGGAATAACGAAGGACGCCATATGTTGCCGCCGCGCCCGCCGCCGCATCAGCAAGTTCGTTCCCAAACACGCCGGCGTGGCCCCGCACGTGATACAGATTAATGCGGAATCTTTCACTAAGCCGCAAAAGCGCTTTGTTGATCTGTACCACGCGCGCGTCAGCCGAGGCCGGGGTCGCGATAGCCGTCAGCAACGACAGGCAGTCTGTATATATATTAACGGGCAGTCGCGTAGACAAGGTGTCTACATAAATAAGCGCCTCCCACAAGGCCGTAGCTTCGGCGCAATAAGCGCCGCTAGCGCCCGCAATGCGGAAGCGCCGGACCTTCCTAATGGCCTGGTTGGGGCCGAGCACTACAAAGGCGGCTCCCGCCGATAAACGGGTGTAGGAGCCGTCTGTGTAAATGTGATGCGCGCGCTCCTGCGTCACAGCCACCGCATCACGTGCGTTGAGACGCCGGAACGGGTGGCTGTGCCGCCGCGCAGGGTGGTCGAACCAAATGTCGCGTTCATACTCTTATCGCGACCGGGTGGTAATAGTTGGGTCCGTAACAGGTCGGCTCCCGCAATTGAAAGAGCGTAAACTCGGCGCACAGGCGATCCAGCTCGAGCTTCAACGGCGGAGCCCGGGCCAGCACCTGCAGCGCCGCGGAGCGCGTCGTGCGGTGGGCCCCAGTAAGCGCAATTAACGGCAACCGCTGAATGGATTGCACTTTAGCCTTTAGTATTGAGTCAGCATATGGTGACCACCAAACCGGAGCTGCATAGGTGACGGCAGGTAGTATGACCTGACGATAAAGCGTCCTCACCGCGGAGCGGGTGGTCGAATAATGAATTTTGAAGAAAGCTAAAATTTTAGGTGAAAGAATTTCCAATTTTTCGCGTAAGTAATCCGCGTGTTCCTTAAACCCCAGGCGCGAATCAAGTATAACACCCAAAATTTTGATGTAACCTGCCATCTTATGCCTTATGTTGTAACCTGCCATCACCCATGCACACCTTCAGATGGGGCCCCCGCACGGCGGCGCTCCCGTGCGGGAAAGCGAGGAAAAAAGATTTCACCACGCTGACGGTGACTTTCGAACGAGAGGACCACTCGGCAACCCGCTGCAGAGCGAGCGCCGCGGTCCTCTCGATCGCAGCGCGGTTCTCGCCCGGCACCACAAGCACTGTATCGTCGGCATAGGCCTGAATGCTGACGCCGGGAGGCAGAGGGACGTCTAATAGTCCTGAAATGACTATATTCCACAGCAGGGGACTGATGAGAGACCCCTGCGGACTGCCCAGAGTAGGGTGGGCCGAGACTTCGACCGAGTGGCAACGATAAGTGACCATGCGGTCTGTGAGAAAGGACCTGCGCCAGATGGTGCTCGGCGCACTTCGTGCACACGGAGCGAGCAGGGTCGCTCCGAACGGGACAGAATCGACGCGTGTGACCGTACGTCGCGCACTGCGTGCAGAGGAGCACGTGGATATCCTCCACGACGCGAGCCGAAGTCCAGCCCACACAGACTTTCTGTCGAGTCATTAGTTTTCTGAAGTCGGGTGGCGAGAGCTCGAGGATGTGCGAGTTGTTGCCACCGCGTTCTTTAAACGTACTTTTGACTTTAGACGCGGCGTCTAACTCGAGACCGGGATTCCGACCATTGAGGGCCGAAATCAAATTAGCGGCCGAAACCTCGGGGTCCACCACGACCAGCCTGACGTGTGGCTTGCGCTTCTCTGGCACGCGCACCGTCATGGATAATCGGGTGACCGGGCAAGCGTCGATCGCCTGTTTAAGGTTGACGATCGTCGCGCGATCCCTGGCGACGACGGTGACCCCGAGTCGCGTTGAACGGAGATCCACCTCGCCGATCCCGGCCTCCGAGGGGTCCACGTTAGACTTTAGCACTGTGAGAACGTCCCCGGACGGGTCCCGCGAATCACCGATGGGCGTGAGAAACGCCAGGTGTCCGGGAGGTCCCGCGTCGTCCGCCGGGCCCGCCGCAACGCCGCCGAAGCCAGGAGGCGCCGCGCGGAACCCGGGCGGAGCACCAGAGGCCGGCCCCGCGACGTCCGCGCCGCGACCGCCAGCGACGACGTCCGCGTAGGACCGAGGCGGCCCGGAGGCGGCGGCGCCCATCGCGACGCGAACACGCAGGTCCGCAGCCTCCCGTCGGGCCTCCGACAGTTGGTGGCGCAGCTCCTGCAACGCGCCCTCTCCTCCCGCCGCCGCAGCCTGAAATTCCGCACAGATCATCATCATCGAGTTAACCTCGGTGATGATCTGTGCGCGCATCGGATTTGAAGTTTTGGTTTTATCCTCGAACAAAACCTCCTCGATGCGCGACTGGTGGGCCGCCATGTCGGCCCAGAGGGCCCCGAGTCGGTCGGGGACCGCCGGGGACCCAATCGCGGCAGCCGGCATCGAGGGATCCCGATGCGCCGCCAGAAAGGCCCGCGGCGGCATCAGCAATCGTCGCGGCGTGAGAAGAACCGGCCGCGGACGCCCCCCCCCCCCCCCCCCCCCCCGAGGTGGGAGACCCGCCCACAGCCAGGAGAACGCTGTGAGAAGGGCGGTGCTCGCTCATCCTAAAAGGGGATGAGCCGAGCGGCCATGTTGGCTTGCCGGCCCGAGGGCCGGCGGTTCTAATAGGCCAAAAATAAAGGAAAAACCCGGTTTTCATCCCAACCCGCGCGTCGAATTAGGTCCCTGGATGTTCAAAAGCAACCCCGCAGACAATTTGGAACCGAAGAATCAGAAAAACCTACCGTTTTGGAGTAAAATAGCAGGAGCCGATGGAACCGCCGAACCGACAGAAGCGCGAGCCGCTCCCCTTGTATTGGAGTGGGCACCTGCTTGCTTGCTTGCTTGATCCTCATCCGTGGCGCTTACCCACTACGGGGGATTGGCCAAGAAGCCGGTGGTTAAAGGTTAAACGGAAGGGGGAGATGGAGAAAAAAAAATCTAGACGTAAAACTAAATCAGGGTGAAGTATAGTGTTTATGATAATTTGGAAAGAAATTTACAGGGCAGAGACAGAATTAAAACCATTGTAATTGTATAAAAACAGCACAAAAATTTTGGTAGTATTAGAATAATTTCGAAACACCAATTAGCGATTTAATGAGTTATCCAATTATTTATTTCGAGAATTAACTGGGTAGTCTTTTTGTGTCACAGATATAGTCACAGAGGGCCACGCAGATGTTCCTGTGGCTAAAGCCCATTGAAGAAGCCCCGAAGGAGAGGATATTTTCAGTAGTTAGTGAAATACCCAATTTACGGAATGAAAATTCGAATTTCTTCCTCTCATTCCTAAAGCGATGACAAAATAATAGAAAGTGGTCAATGTTTTCGGGTTCCTGGCAGGTAGGACACAGAGGGGACGGTGCCAGACCGGACCTCTGTAGGTAAAAATTTAATGGTGGGATTCGGCAGTGTAATATTGTTATGAAGATCTCTAATTTACGTGTGGGGCACCATTTATTGTCCCACGAAAAGGACAAATGATTAAATTCCGACATTTGGATTTTCAGTTTTGTAGAATCTTGTAATAGGGAAAATTTTCTAAACCTAGCCGCAGTGACATAAGCCGAACTAGGCATGACAGACATAACTGGCCCACCAAGAGATATCCGCGCAAGTGTGTCAGCCATTTCATTTAAGAATATACCACGATGGCCTGGAACCCATACCAATCGTACCAGACTTAAGTTAGGAGGGGTTAACAATTTAAATGTATTGGTTACAGTAGTGTCTGCAGATAAAGTGAGCGATGTACATACTGACAGTGAATCAGTCACTATAACCACTGTTGAGTAATTTGAAGGAAGTTTCCGCAGAGCTAAGATAATCGCTGCTAGTTCAGCCAAAAATATGGGTGTGAAATCCGGAAGGCGTACTGCATAAGACCAGGATAGTGATCCGGAGAAAATACCCACACCCGCTTTCTCTTCATTCATTGACGCGTCAGTCGCGATCACGTGATCTATTCCTAGTTGCGTTAAATGATCTTGTAACATGCCGTTTAAGTATGTAGTGGGCAGGAGTTGGGCATTCGATGGAAATATATCGTCAAATTCAATCATTATATTAGGTAAGGGTTTGTCTGAGCAAGCGATCTCACGTATATTAACATTTAATGGATCGAGCTCAGCTTGTACAAACAAAACTTGAGGTCGAAGTAGGCGGGACCAATGCTCTTCGAAAAATGCCCTCATTTCCCTAATAAATACAAATTGTGATCTTCTCAAAGAAGATGCATAAATGTTTAACTATGTTTCTACCGTTAGAATGCGGAATCTGCAGGGAAGTGTAGGCAGTCGTGCTTCTTGATATAAAACATTGTTGGCTACAAATTTTGGCAAACCGAGACAATTCCGAATTGCCTCGCGCTCTAGAAGAACCAGGGGGCTAATTTTGTACGCTGGCCCACCAGAGAATATCACGCATCCAAATTCCAATATGGGACGAACATACATACGATAAATCATCATTAAAGTGTCTCTGCGTAGCCCAGAGCGATGTCGGCCAAGTTTGCTTATCATGCCAACCGCGCGTGTCGCCCTAGATTTAACATGATCGATGTGATTTCGCCAGCTCAGGTTTGTGTCGTATATTACACCGAGATATTTGATAAAGTCAACTTGCGTAATAATTTCCTGATGATATTGGAGAGAGATATTAATTGGTACATTCAATGGAAACACAATCAATGCGCTTTTGTTAACATTGAGCGACATTCGAATATTCGCAAACCAGGCTTCAAGTGTTCCCAAGTATGACTGTAGTGTACTCTGTAATGAGTGAATATCACTCGCAGACGCAAAGAATGCTATGTCATCTGCATAGACATATACTTGTACACTACCGCACAATGGGATTGAACTTGGTAAAATGTTAAACAAAATAGGAGAAAGGACAGATCCCTGGGGAACTCCTCTTGTTTGACTATATTTTTGTGTCAACAAGCCACGCTGAGAACAATAAAATTTTCTATCCTTTAACAATTCATGTATCCAATTGATAATATATCGAGGGAAATCCATGCTATTTAAAACGTTTAGGAGTATGACATGTTCTACACTATCGTAGGCTTTAGCTAAATCAAGGGTCACTAAAGCTGCATACTGCCGCCTGTGCCGTGCAAGCTTAATGCGTTCCTCTAAATCGACATGGGCGCACCATATCGAACATCCGGGTCTAAATCCAATCTGACATGGGCTCAATAATGTATTATCCGTTAAAAATTTCATAATACGAATGTGTAATACCCTTTTTATTAATTTCACAACATTTGAGGTTAATGCGATTGGTCTGATATTATCTGGGTCCAATCCTGCTCCTTGGTTTTTGACCAGGGGGATTATTTTTGCGAGTTTCCAGTCAGGAGGAATCCATGCGTTCATGAGGGAGTAGTTAACGATATTGGAGAGGTCTCGTGGGGAGAGGTCAAACAGTATTTTTAACATGCCTGATGTAATGCGACCTGGACCTGGAGCTGTGCCAGGGAGCAGCCGAATAACGTGCTGAAGTTCTTCCATTGATACCTCTATAAAGTCATCCCCTGATAGAACCCCTACGAAGTTTACTTGCAGCTGAGTTGTAAAACGCTCTTCTAAGGCTTTTGCGATCTTATTTAATGATTCTAATAATTCTTCTGGTGGCAAAACCACTGAATCAATATTTATGGGCACTGGAAAGGCCTTACGAGAGCGAAGAAACCTAAATAATGCTTTTTTATTATCACTTTTCGATAAAAAGTTGTACCGTTTCTCATCATACTTATCTTTCGCTAAGGAAACTGTTCTTTTAAACGTAGCAGCAGCATATTTATAATTACTCCAATTAGTAGGGCACTGATTTCAAATAAGTTTCTTCCATGCAGCTTTTCTGCGTCGATAATCTCGTGCGCAATCACTATTCCACCATGGACAATGAATGCGCTCTTTTGTTAATGATACTACAAATTCTGATTTTTTAATAGTACCCTTCAAAATTGCACTAAGACTCATCGCTTTAATATCTGTTTCCATATCTGTTCTAGAAGACAAGGTTGACTGTAAATTGTTTTTAAATTTTGAATAGTCCACGAAAGTATGCGTATGTGTATTTAAAGAAATGAGGGGGTTGTTAATTTCAATGACAATCGGGCGGTGGTCACTACTAGTGGCGGCATCCACCACAGTCCAAGAAATGGAGATGCCTGAGCTAGAAAATGTCAAATCTAGGACAGATCGCGACTGCGAACGCACGAAAGTGGCAACTTTAGCATTTAAACATGTGAAATTTTTAACATTAGCCCAATCCCATAAACGTTTTCCAGATGAGTCTGTGCGGAAGCCCCATGACACATGATGTGAGTTGAAGTCACCCGCAAGCAATATGTTCTTTTTGCAGTATGTTACTGCGACATCAAGTGGGCGTACGTTTTGCACTCCAGCGGGAAAGTAGGAGTTAATTATAGAGAGCGGGGCGCAACCCGGAATAGTTATTTCTAATATTAAGATTTCACATTCGGATGATAGGGTATGATGCGAAATTTTTGCTTTATGACAGAATTTAGACGAAATGAAAAAAGCTAATCCGCCACCTCGTGAAGGCCTATCCAATCGAAAACACTTGTAATTGTTTAAATGAAAGTCTTGGTCAGCGGACAAACAAGTTTCTTGTAATAGTTTAACGTCTGGTGATTGTTGGGAGATTGAATATAATAAATCTGTAGTTGCAGAAAGTATAGATCGGCAGTTCCACTGCAGTATCCTTAGGCACCCTATGTTGACGGTATACAAGCAGCCGCAACTGCTTGGTCCAGGATACTGTCTTTTAGAAAGTCAGTCCTCGTAAGTGATTCTTTCACACACTTTTGTGTTTTGGAGTTAGGAGAACGAGGCAATTTGTTACTAGGCGATCTTGTGCGTTTAAGAACTCGAGTGTCCATATCTACATCTCGATTGCCTAGAGAGTCTGAATCGGAATGGCATTCATGATCAACCTGAGCGGAAGTCGAAGGACGTACTGAATCGTGACTGTTAGAAGGAAGAGGTGTCTGATATTTAGGTGATGTTGCAAGTAGGGCGGCCGTATTTTGTGCACTGTTTGTTAGTGTCTGAGATATACCAGCCAATTGCGTTGATATTACTGAAGCCAAAGATTCAGAGAGATTTAGTATAATTTTTTCTAATGCCTTTTCCATCGCTTATTCTATTGCTGCTGTAATTGCCTGGTGCAGTGACTGATCCATGCCGAATGACTGACGGGCTGTTACAGCGGCATAACCCTGGGTCCTGCTCTGAATTTCTTCAAGAGCTTCTCGACGAGAGCACCGTCTCCTCTCAATTATTTCAATCACCTGGATTTCTTTGCATCTGGCAGGGCAGTTGGAGTATTCTGCAGCATGATTCGCATTGCATAAACAGCATGACTGCTCCTGAGACGTGCAATCGTTGGCATCATGTTCTTCTCCGCATAATCGGCATCGAGCAATTGAACGACAGGCATTAGCGCTGTGTCCGTACCGCCAGCACTTGAGACATTGTAGTGGTCGTGGAGCTAAGGGTTCAACCCTGTAGATTAACGGCCATGCCTTTATCTCTGATGGGCGAGCCGTCCCTGCAAATGTCGCTATGATTGTTTCTGTAGGGACCCTCTTATTATCTACAAGTCTGGTACAGCGGTACACGGAAACTACACCTGCTGCAGAAAATCTCTCAAGGATTTCTTGTGGAGTTAAGCTTATGTCCACACCGCGGACTAGGTAGGCCTTTGCAGCAAGCTAGATGAGGAGGGATGAAAGATCTCACCGGCTGCGTGGCAAAGTTAGTGCACTTGAGTAGATCCTGTACACAGGTCTGGTCTGGTGAACAGCAAAGGATTCCCCCACGTCCAAACTGTCTGACCTCGGTGATCTGCTGAAAGTGGGATGAGATAGCTCGAAGTTCTGTTTGAATAACCTTGGGGTTCTTCATACGGATAATTCCTCCATTGTTAGGTACCAAAGCCACAGGAACGCTATTGGCTCCACTGCGAAGAAACCAGAGACCAGAGGGTAGCCCTCTGGCCTGGAGATGAGACAGACATCACCTTATCAATAACCACCACTGTCTCGCAAGGGGATTAGAACAAAACAAAAAAAGGTAAGAAAAGTAACCGCCGGCTACTTCTCTTCCCGATTCATTATCATTTTCCTGCTTCTTCATCCTCATCTTTGTTTTAATAAACGCTCTGCACGAGTGCTTTCTGTGCTCGCTGACCAGACCCTTAGGACGCCACGCGTTACTGTGCCCAACCTTTATTTTTCCAATTGGTTTTTTCTGTCTCAATTGTGCGCTTTGGGTGGTTTTGACTCCCCTATTCTTTTACTTCGATTGATTTTATGCCCGTTATTGCTTCACGTAGGAGCGGGCTCGCCGCCGCTTTCTATTATTTTCTTTTCAACGAAATGGCAGGCAAAGAGTTTGGAGTGGGGCGGTACATCCGCCAAATGATAATTCGATAGCGCCATCTCTAGCGTAGCGCAACGTAGAAGGCACAAACTTCAGTCGGTCCTGGATGTTATTGTTTTTGTTTACATGCGTAGAGATAAATGCGACGGTGGCTCCCAAAAAGGATTTTATTGCTTTTCAACAGAGTGCGAGACCGGACAAAGGGCTGAAGAGCATTGCCGAATCCAGCTCAGGACATATGGCCATTTAGAGGCGAACATCAAGGAAGTTTACTGGGGCGGTACATCCGCCAAATGATAATTCGAGAGCGCCATCTCTAGCGTAGCGCAACGTAGAAGGCACAAACTTCAGTCGGTCCTGGATGTTATTGTTTTTGTTTACATGCGTAGAGATAAATGCGACGGTGGCTCCCAAAAAGGATTTTATATTGCTTTTCAACAGAGTGCGAGACCGGATAAAGGGCTGAAGAGCATTGCTGAATCCAGCTCAGGACATATGGCCATTTAGAGGCGAACATCAATGAAGTTTACTGCAGCGGTACATCCGCCAAATGATAATTCGATAGCGCCATCTCTAGCGTAGCGCAACGTAGAAGGCACAAACTTCAGTCGGTCCTGGATGTTATTTTGTTTACATGCGTAGAGATAAATGCGATGGTGGCTCCCAAAAAGGATTTTATTGCTTTTCAACAGAGTGCGAGACCGGACAAAGGGCTGAAGAGCATTGCCGAATCCAGCTCAGGACATATGGCCATTTAGAGGCGAACATCAATGAAGTTTAGTGGGGCGGTACATCCGCCAAATGATAATTCGAGAGCGCCATCTCTAGCGTAGCGCAACGTGGAAGGCACAAACTTCAGTCGGTCCTGGATGTTATTGTTTTTGTTTACATGCGTAGAGATAAATGCGACGGTGGCTCCCAAAAAGGATTTTATTGCTTTTCAACAGAGTGCGAGACCGGACAAAGGGCTGAAGAGCATTGCCGAATCCAGCTCAGGACATATAGAGGCGAACATCAATGAAGTTTACTGGAGCGATACATCCGCCAAATGATAATTCGAGAGTGCCATCTCTAGCGTAGCGCAACCTAGAAGGCACAAACTTCAGTCGGTCCTGGATCTTATTGTTTTTGTTTACATGCGTAGAGATAAATGCGACGGTGGCTCCGAAAAAGGATTTTATTGTTTTTCAACAGAGTGCGAGACCGACCAAAGGGCTGAAGAGCATTGCTGAATGCAGCTCAGGACATATGGCCATTTAGAGGCGAACATCAATGAAGTCTACTGGGGCGGTACATCCGCCAAATGATAATTCGATAGCGCCATCTCTAGCGTAGCGCAACGTAGAAGGCACAAACTTCAGTCGGTCCTGGATGTTATTGTTTTTGTTTACATGCGTAGAGATAAATGCGACGGTGGCTCCCAAAAAGGATTTTATTGCTTTTCAACAGAGTGCGAGACCGGACAAAGGGCTGAAGAGCATTGCCGAATCCAGCTCAGGACATATGGCCATTTAGAGGCGAACATCAAGGAAGTTTACTGGGGCGGTACATCCGCCAAATGATAATTCGAGAGCGCCATCTCTAGCGTAGCGCAACGTAGAAGGCACAAACTTCAGTCGGTCCTGGATGTTATTGTTTTTGTTTACATGCGTAGAGATAAATGCGACGGTGGCTCCCAAAAAGGATTTTATATTGCTTTTCAACAGAGTGCGAGACCGGATAAAGGGCTGAAGAGCATTGCTGAATCCAGCTCAGGACATATGGCCATTTAGAGGCGAACATCAATGAAGTTTACTGCAGCGGTACATCCGCCAAATGATAATTCGATAGCGCCATCTCTAGCGTAGCGCAACGTAGAAGGCACAAACTTCAGTCGGTCCTGGATGTTATTTTGTTTACATGCGTAGAGATAAATGCGATGGTGGCTCCCAAAAAGGATTTTATTGCTTTTCAACAGAGTGCGAGACCGGACAAAGGGCTGAAGAGCATTGCCGAATCCAGCTCAGGACATATGGCCATTTAGAGGCGAACATCAATGAAGTTTAGTGGGGCGGTACATCCGCCAAATGATAATTCGAGAGCGCCATCTCTAGCGTAGCGCAACGTGGAAGGCACAAACTTCAGTCGGTCCTGGATGTTATTGTTTTTGTTTACATGCGTAGAGATAAATGCGACGGTGGCTCCCAAAAAGGATTTTATTGCTTTTCAACAGAGTGCGAGACCGGACAAAGGGCTGAAGAGCATTGCCGAATCCAGCTCAGGACATATGGCCATTTAGAGGCGAACATCAATGAAGTTTACTGGGGCGGTACATCCGCCAAATGATAATTCGAGAGCGCCATCTCTAGCGTAGCGCAACGTAGAAGGCACAAACTTCAGTCGGTCCTGGATGTTATTGTTTTTGTTTACATGCGTAGAGATAAATGCGACGGTGGCTCCCAAAAAGGATTTTATTGCTTTTCAACAGAGTGCGAGACCGGAGAAAGGGCTGAAGAGCATTGCCGAATCCAGCTCAGGACATATAGAGGCGAACATCAATGAAGTTTACTGGAGCGATACATCCGCCAAATGATAATTCGAGAGTGCCATCTCTAGCGTAGCGCAACGTAGAAGGCACAAACTTCAGTCGGTCCTGGATCTTATTGTTTTTGTTTACATGCGTAGAGATAAATGCGACGGTGGCTCCGAAAAAGGATTTTATTGTTTTTCAACAGAGTGCGAGACCGACCAAAGGGCTGAAGAGCATTGCTGAATGCAGCTCAGGACATATGGCCATTTAGAGGCGAACATCAATGAAGTCTACTGGGGCGGTACATCCGCCAAATGATAATTCGAGAGCGCCATCTCTAGCGTAGCGGAACGTATAAGGCACAAACTTCAGTCGGTCCAGGATGTTATTGTTTTTGTTTACATGCGTAGAGATAAATGCGACGGTGGCTCCCAAAAAGGATTTTCTTGCTTTTCATCAGAGTGCGAGACCGGCCAAAGGGCTGAAGAGCATTGCTGAATCCAGCTCAGGACATATGGCCATTTAGAGGCGAACATCAATTAAGTTTACAGAAGCGCGAGCGGCTCGCGCTTCTGCCGGTTCGGTCGTTCGATCAGCTCCGCCTGTTTGTCAGCAAAAGGTCAGTTTATTGCTCATTCCGGCTTGTAATTTTTATTATGGGTTCTTTTTAAACGTCTCCGGCTTCTATTCGGCTCGAAATTCGGGTTCAAAAGGGCGTTTTTTCTTCCAATTCGGCGTTGTTCTTACCGCGGGCCTTGCTGCCCTTGCGGTTAATGGCACATACCCGCCTCCGCTGACATGGGCGACAGCGGCGAACAGCCGACTGTCGGTTGCCCGGTGGGCATTTCCCCGCGAACCGAGGCTTCGGAACGTGCGGTAGACGTGGTTCTTGTCGCCGGGTCGAGTCCTCCCAGGCAGGACGAGCTCCCAGGACCTGACCTTCCCCGTGGCGGCGATGATGATGATGACGCCCAATCCGTGGCATCCATTCGTCACGGTCCTGCCTTCTCCTGCTTGTCCGGACGCTGGGGCGGACGTTTTCGCCCGCCTTCAGGCGGTTCACGCGGACATCACGGATCAACTCTGCCTGCCTGCAAACAAGGTCGGCATGGCCTTGCGGACGTACATGTTCGCGAGGCTCGCCGATGTGATCGGCCTCTTTGCCGAGTTTCGCGCGGCCGCCGCCGCGGATCTCGGTGCTGCGACCGAGCTCCGTGCTCAACTCTCGGACCTGCGGCGCGAGAATGCCCGGCTTCACGGCAGGCTGGCGATCCGTGAGGCCGTCCCTGCCCCGATGTCCCTCTCGGAGCCTTCTGCGGGACCCTCCGTCTCCGGAGAACCACCCCGGGCTCCTCATGGTGCTTGGCCGACGCCTGCTGAATCTCGGGACGTCCCGGTTGGCCCGAGGTCTTACTCTCAGGTCCTGGGTGCTCCTCCCCGTCCGCAACCTCAGGAGCAAGTCGGTGAGCGTCCTTTCCCGCCTATACATAAACACATCGCGTTCCTAACACCCACGGCACCAACTCCATCCCCCGCTAAAGACGCTTTGGCACTTTTGAAGTCCAACGTCAACCCTGTCACTGAAGACATCACCGATATAGTGATACACAAGACGCGTTACGGGGTCACGATCTTCACGGACCGTCAGTCTTCCATTGACAACCTTAAGCTCGCTTTCGAGAGCAACGCGGCGACAAATGCTTCCCTTAGGTTCCAGGTGGCGCGCAAACGTCGCCCACACGTTAGGATTATGGGTGTTGATTGATCCTGATGTCCCGGCTTCACAGCTAATCGAAGCCATCAACTCAGGCAACCCGGGATTAGACCTGCCTCGCGACTCGTGTACGATCCGCACATCTTATCGCGAACGCGGAGGCAACATGACTCATGTGTTGGAAATAGATCCCGCTTCATTCCGTCACATATTGAGCCGACCGCGTCTCATGGTCGGTTGGACCGTGGTCCGCGCGGTCGAAGACCTCCATGTCCCAGTCTGTACCTACTGCTCTACCTACGGCCACGCCCGTCGCGCATGCCCCGACAAAGATGACCCTTCCAAGGTGGTTTGCACACGTTGCGCACAGTCGCACCTGCACTCGACTTGTGGAGTCCGTGCGGGTGATGAGGCCGTGTGTTGTGCAGAGTGCCGTCGCGCGGACCTCCCTTCCACACATCCGGCAGGACACCCGGACTGTCCTATCTTAAGGGCCAGGGTGGCCCGCATGCACGCACGCACTGACTATGGCTCCGACACTTAAACGCGCGCTCTGAGTAAGCTCGCGCGCCTCCTTCCGTTCCGTATCTTCCAACCGAGTAGAGCGGCCTCGTCGTGGCTGCTCCGCCGGTCCTTTTTCTCCCTTTCTTCATTCTTTGTTATCCTAGATCTCTCTACTGTCTTTCGGTCTTCCTCTTTTTCAATACTCACGGGTCACATCTGCCCCACGGAGTCAGTCTTGGGGTTCTTTATGGCGGCGCATGACCGTCTGTTCTTGTACCTCTATCCTTTTCGCCTACACTCCTTCCTCCCTTTTCCCTCTCACTTCCTCATCTCCTTCTCTCCTTTTACTTACTTCTATTCCTTCCCACCCGTAAACACCATCGCACGTCATTGGCCGGCGCTGCAACACTTGTTCACGCTTAGCTTCTCCGCTCTGTTCTCCGCACAGCATTCATGGCTGCTTACATAAGATTTTTACAAATTAATCTGGACCACACTATTCAAGCTACGCCGGCCCTCTATGACCGCATGCGTCGAGAGGGTTTCCCTCTCGCTGCAATTTCTGACCCGCATAAAGAACGTGCTCGATTTTCTGCGCCGCCTTCGCCCTATGCTGCCTTCTGCACTGCTGACGATCCTCTATGCGCGGTCGTCACACTGTCGGCCCCTTTCGAGGTGTCGTCATTCTTTGTGGATAGGCGCGTGGTGGGTGTACTCTATGATTCATAGAGTGCGCGATTCGCTTTCATTGCGGTTTACGCTCCACCTCATCAGAATTTTGATGACGTTTTGGATGTTTTGTCCACCTGTCTAACACGCTGTCCCACGCCCCACATCATCATTGCAGGAGATTTCAATACCAAGCATGCCGTGTGGGGACAGGGGGTCAGTGATGCGCGTGGTTCCCAGATGATTGATTTTATGTCTCAGCATGGGCTGGTCGTGCTCAATGACCCCCTCTCACCTGCAACATATGAGACAGCGTATGTTAGCAGTTGGATCGACGTCACGCTCGCGACCCCTGCCTTGTTATCGGGTGGCTATTCATGGGAGGTCTCCGAGGATGATTCCCTCTCCGAGCACCGATACATTCAGGTGTCTATCGGCTCGGACACGCGATCTCGCGTCAAGCAATTGACGCGTGTCGGTCTTCATGACCTTAACGCTTCCCTCGTGCGAGACCCCTGGTTCCGCGTGGTGCGGGGTGCCGTCCTTCGGTCGCCAACTGCTTTGGACCTTGTGCTTTCCAAATTTCACCAGATTTACGGGCGCGCCTACAAGCGCAACCTACGCCCCGACAAATCATCCGACAGATCAAAGCCGTGGTGGTCACCTCAGCTTGCAGCGGAGCGCAAACGGGTCCTTGCAATGCGTCGTCGCTTCCAACGATGCCGCGACGAGCTGCTTCGGCAGCAATTCCGGTCGGAGTATACCGCGGCCCTTGCGCTTTTCCGTGCACATGTGAGGTAGGCAAAGGAGGCTTGTGTTCGTGAGCACGAGCGCGCTTGTACGCGCCGCTCTCTGTTCTCACAACCATATCGGTCGTCGTTCCAAACATCTCGACCACCCTGCCGCCTTCCGCTTCTTCTCCGACCTAATGGAGAGCCAACGCAGTCCCATTTGGAGTCTGCGGCGCTCCTCCTTAGCGTACATACAGGTCCCGGTTGACGATGTCACGATCGACACACCCTGCCATGCCGCTGTGAGGCAGTGGGTTTGTTCGCCATACACCACCGCAGTGCAGGATGTGCTGTTCACGGTCCCGGAACTCCAGGCGGTTCTCTCTACCATCTCACGCCGTTCTGCTCCGGGACTCGATAACATCATGCCGCTTACAGTCCTGGAACTCTTCAAATCGCATCCGCGGTTCCTACTGTTTCTCTTTAACGCGGCATTGACTCTCGGCTACTTCCCTCGTTGCTGGCGACACGGGTGGATCATTTTCATCCTGAAACCGAATCGTCCCCCGCTGGAGATCGCTCTTACCGACCGATCTGCATGAATTCCGTATTGGGGAAGACATTAGAACGCCTACTTAACTCGCGGCTGTATTTTTTTCCTCTACTCGAGAGGATATCTACATCCCAACCAATACGGTTTCACGCACGGTCGTAGTTCGGTTCTGGCGCTACATGCGCTTAAGACCCGGCTCCTTCAGTTAAAATCTGAGTGTCTGCCTACTCTGCTAGTCTCGTTGGACTTTCAGGGTGCGTTTGATAGTGTTTGGCACCCTCTGGTCCTGAAATTTCTTCGGGACCGATCGTGCCCGTCAAACATTTATCACCTTTTACGCACCTTCCTCTCGGACCGGACGGTGGTGTATAGATCTGGTGCGGGAGAACTGTGTTCGAGCACCACATTGGGCAGCCCCCAGAGCTCACCCCTTTCACCATTACTGTGGAATATGATCATACACGATTTGCTGGATCTGCCCATGCCCCCGGGGGTCACTGTGCAAGCGTATGCTGATGACAGTTGCCATCATCCCAGCACCTAACAAGGCTGCCCTGGTGTCCCTGGCGGAGACGGTACTGTCCCGGGTGCAGCTCTGGACGCGGCGTCATCGTGTCGTCCTGAACAAGGCCAAGACGTATTGCTTCTTGTTTACGCATGGTTACGGGGGGATGGAGAAGCGCCACCCGACCATACGTCTTCCCGGCTCTACGCGAGGTCTACCCTTTCGCGAATCCATGCGGATACTCGGGGTGGAGTTTGACCGTCGGCTCTCCTTTTTTAAGCATGCCGAGGCACTCCAAGAGAAGGCGGGCATTTTGGCAACACACCTCGGTCACTTCATCTTCAGACAACACCCTCTTCCGCCACATCTTCTTCGACGTCTTTGCAGACAGGTAGTGTTACCGGCGATAGCATGTGGTTCCCCGATATGGTGGTCCGACACCCCTGACTGCCGATTAGTAACGCGCCTCCGCACCATCCAGCGCACCACCTTGTTGGCACTCACTGGAGCTTATCGTACGACCCGTACGGCGGCGCTTAAGGTTCTTGCTGCGGCCCTGCCAATAGAGTTGGAGCTGGAACGCTTGAACACTGAGTTCCGCCTATTCCAGCTACGCCTTCCGGTCGTTTGTGCCTCGCAACTCGTGACACCCGGGCACGTCGAGTTCCCCGTACACCGCTACGGCCGACATCCCGCTCTTGCACAAACTTTTCATTATTCCGCTCTGGATGTCCCTAGTGCTCGTGTCGCGGCCACTTATGCAGGCTGGCATGTATATACAGACGGGTCATATACTTCTACCTCGGCTGGGGCTGCCTTTGTCATCTTTACACAACATCGTCGCTTGATTGCTGCTCGACGCTATAGAGTAGAAGGCATCGGAAGCTCCTACTCGGCGGAGTTAATCGCCTTCGACGAAGCGCTCCACTTTCTTTTAATACATGCAACTGGTGTTCATGTTTACATACACACCGATTCACTATCACTACTCACATCACTCTCGGTACCGACCACTAGGGACAGGAGGGTGGAAAGCATCAAATTAAGATTATCCGCACTCCGATACCGTACATCGGTGGTGCTATATCACATCCGTGCTCATCGCAATATTTTTGGCAACGTTCTTGCCGATTTCTTGGCCGGCCATGCTCATTCTAGCCCTTTTGTTCGTTCGGCCCCTAAATCCGTTCGTACCATTCGTCGCTTTCTCCTTCATTTTTTAGCTCGCTGGTCTTTTCTCTGGCGCCAGGAACATTCTGACACAGCTTTGTTTCATTGGGTTCCCTGTCTTCTTTCCGTGCCTTCTTTCTTCCCCCCTCCGCGTTCTCTGGTACCCATCTTGACTGGCCATGGTCGATTTCCTTTTTATTTCTTCCGTTTCCGCCTGTCGTCGTCACCAGCTTGTCCCTGTGGCTCAGATACGTCGTCCATTCTTCATTACTTAACCGCCTGTACCCTCACCCAGTCACTAGCGAGCCGCCTGCGCTATGTGGGGGCGATAACCACCTCTGCCTTTCGAGCAATATTACAGGACCCCTTTAACCGTGCCTTATTGATTAGGATTTCGAGGCTAGTTAGTGACTCCCTTCCCGATGTCCGCCGTCCCTCGTCACAGGCGCAAGACGACTCGGACGATTAATGAAACTGCTGCGGGTCAGGTTGCCCATCGGCTAATCATGGTGTACATTCCTTGTCCCGCAGCTAATTCAAAAATTTCTGGGCGCCGGGTCGGGTGTCCTGCTGCCTTCTCTACATTTTGTTCTTCTACTGTACGAGATCTTCCTTTTTTTTCTTTTTTTCCTCTCTCTTTTTCTTTCTTTTTTCTATCGAAGTTTTTTTTTTTTTACTATTCCCTTCCTTTCTTTCATTTCTTCTGTACTGTGTTCCATACTCTTTTTAACGGTTTCTCACATTCCTTTACGGAGAGATTTGTTTTGTCACTTTTCTTTACGTTTCCTCCTCGTGCATTATTTTCCCCTTTTTCCCCTTCAAATTTTTGGGTTTTTTTTTCTTTCGTTTTTCTTTCTCATTCTCTTCCCCAGATTTTCTCTTTTCCATTACTTTTTACTATTGTGATTCCTTTTCTTTTGTTTTGATATCATTATTTTCTTTTTCTCTATCTCTCCTTCTCTGCTTGAAGATGTTTTTTTAGACTGTTTCAGATTCTTCTCCTGTCACACCACCTGGCCACACTCTCTCCCGGCGGGCATTAAACTGGCGCCATCTCGGCTTACCATCCTTTTTCTCTACCCCGCCCTTTGATAGAGTTTTATTTTTTCTTCTTTTGCTCTTCTTCCCTTTCTTTTCTTTCGTATATTTTTATCTTTATTCGTTTTTCTTTTCTTCAATGCTTCTCTTCTCACCTCCCCTGCTTTGTTTTACCAAAAAAAAAAACTCCTTTTTGCACGATCTTCTTTTCTCTTTTTCTCCCCGTTTTTTCTATTCTGCCTTTTCAATAAACGCTTTTCGCGAGGACAACTTCTGTGCTCGTTGACCCAACCCTTCGGATGCCAGGCGTTACTGTGCTCCTTTTATTTTTAGGCATTGGCTTTTCTTACCAAATTTGCGTTTGGGTACTACTTGAAAACCTCTCATTTTTTATATTTGATGGGCTTTCATCCTCTTATGCTTCTTGCAGGGGCAGGATTTTCCCTCCTCTTCTTTTCCTCTTTTTTTCTTTGGCAGGGAATGAAGTTTACTGGGGCGGTACATCCGCCAAATGATAATTCGAGAGTGCCTTCTCTAGCGTAGCGGAACGTAGAAGGCACAAACTTCAGTCGGCCCTGGATGTTATTGCTTTTGTTTACATGCGTAGAGATAAATGCGACGGTGGCTCCCAAACGGGATTTTATTGCTTCTCAACAGAGTGCGAGACCGGACAAAGGGCTGAAGAGCATTGCTGAATCCAGCTCAGGACATATGGACATTTAGAGGCGAACATCAATGAAGTTTACTGGGGCGGTACATCCGCCAAATGATAATTCGAGAGTGCCTTCTCTAGCGTAGCGGAACGTAGAAGGCACAAACTTCAGTCGGTCCTGGATGTTATTGTTTTTGTTTACATGCGTAGAGATAAATGCGACGGTGGCTCCCAAAAAGGATTTTATTGTTTTTCAACAGAGTGCGAGACAGGACAAAGGGCTGAAGAGCATTGCTGAATCCAGCTCAGGACATATGGCCATTTAGAGGCGAACATCAATGAAGTTTACTGGGGCGGTACATCCGCCAAATGATAATTCGAGAGTGCCTTCTCTAGCGTAGCGGAACGTAGAAGGCACAAACTTCAGTCGGTCCTGGATGTTATTGTTTACATGCGTAGAGATAAATGCGACGGTGGCTCCCAAAAAGGATTTTATTGCTTTTCAACAGAGTGCGAGACCGGACAAAGGGCTGAAGAGCATTGGTGAATGCAGCTCAGGACATATGGCCATTTAGAGGCGAACATCAATGAAGTTTACTGGGGCGGTACATCCGCCAAATGATAATTCGAGAGTGCCATCTCTAGCGTAGCGCAACGTAGAAGGCACAAACTTCAGTCGGTCCTGGATGTTATTGTTTTTGTTTACATGCGTAGAGATAAATGCGACGGTGGCTCCCAAAAAGGATTTTATTGCTTTTCAACAGAGTGCGAGACCAGACAAAGGGCTGAAGAGCATTGCTGAATCCAGCTCAGGACATATGGCCATTTAGAGGCGAACATCAATGAAGTTTACTGGGGCGGTACATCCGCCAAATGATAATTCGAGAGTGCCATCTCTAGCGTAGCGGAACGTAGAAGGCACAAACTTCAGTCGGTCCTGGATGTTATTGTTTTTGTTTACATGCGTAGAGATAAATGCGACGGTGGCTCCCAAAAAGGATTTTATTGCTTTTCAACAGAGTGCGAGGCCGGACAAAGGGCTGAAGAGCATTGCTGAATCCAGCTCGTGACATATGGCCATTTAGAGGCGAACATCAATGAAGTTTACTGGGGCGGTACATCCGCCAAATGATAATTCGAGAGTGCCTTCTCTAGCGTAGCGGAACGTAGAAGGCACAAACTTCAGTCGGTCCTGGATGTTATTGTTTTTGTTTACATGCGTAGACATAAATGCGACGGTGGCTCCCAAAAAGGATTTTATTGCTTTTCAACAGAGTGCGAGACAGGACAAAGGGCTGAAGAGCATTGCTGAATCCAGCTCAGGACATATGGCCATTTAGAGGCGAACATCAGTGAAGTTTACTTGGGTTGGTGAGAGAATAACGGCCGGACGTCTAATAATCCGGAAATGACTATATTCCACAGCAGGGGACTGATGGGCGACCCCTGCGGACTGCCCAAAGTGGGGTGGGCAGAGACTTCGCCCGTGTGGCAACGATAAGTGACCGTGCGGTGTGTGAGAAAGGAACGGAGGAGCTAGAACAAGTTGCGTGCACAACCGTGGCGCTGTAAGAATTCTAGAACCAATAGATGCCAAACTGAATCGAACGCGCCTTCAAAATCCAATGAAATGAGATTAGCGGGAATGTTTAATTTTTTTAGATGAAACAAATTTTGTCGGAGCTGGTACAAGGCCTTGACGGCGCTCTTCCCGTGTGTGAAGCCGAATTGGTTTTTGTGAAGAAGGTTCGAAGAGTGTAAGAAAAAATAGAGTCTCGAATTAAGTAAGCGTTCTAAAATTTTGCCAAAAAGCGCGTTCATTACGATCGGACGATAAGAAGAGGTGTCGTCGGGGGGGTCTCTGCGGTTTTGGAATAAAGATGATGCGGCCCCTCTTCCACGCAAAAGGAAAATGGCCGAGCAACAATGCGGAATTAAAGACGAATAAGAAGAAAGCGGGGTGTGAAGCGAATAGCGATTTAATGATGGGAAGAGTGATGCCATCAAGGCCTGGCGCCGAACCAGGTTTACCGAGAGTGAGTGCACGTTCTACCTCCTCCGTTGTAAATGGCCGGTCGTCGATAAACGCGACGGCCGGGGCCGCCGCAACCGCCCTGATGGCAACGTGCTCTGCAGTGTCGGTGGACACGTCATCCAGCGACACCTGCGTACGGAGCAGAAGCGACGCGGAGCCAAGCGTGTCCGACGTCAAACGGCCGTCGGGAGCTCGCAGCGCGGGCAATACAACCGGCGGCCGTGCTTTTTCAAACGCAGCCTTAAATGGGGCGCCAAAGATAGATTTCTTTGAACACTCCGTGCAGTAGCGCTTCAAGGCGCTCTCCTGCGCCTCACGAATGTGGGCCCTGTACTGGGCCCGCGCTGCGGCAAACAAGTCGCGAAGCTGCGCGCGAATGTCAGGATCGCGAGCAGCGCTTGGTACTTTGCGCCGCATCGCCCGAACGCGGCCGCGCTCGCTACCGAGCTCCGGCGTCCACCAGGCGTTCGCGCGATGCGGACCGGTTTTAGTGCTTGCGCAGGTGTCGCGCGTGGGCACGAGTATAAATGAGGTAGAATTTCTCGAGCACCGCGTCCAACGCGGCACCCGAGCGCAAGTGAGCGCGAGTCACCGCGTCAAACCACGGCTCGCCGGCCAATTGACGCAGCAGGTCGGACTTCCCCTGAAACTTTAATTTTTTGCGAGGCGGGGGACGCGCGAAAGGAAAAGAAAACGCGATCAGCCGGTGGTCGGAAAGCGTGAAGTCTTCAAGCACGGCCCATTCGTGACCGCGCGATATCATCGCGGAAGATGCCAGGGTGACGTCGATCCAACACTCTGCATACGCCGTTTCGAAGGTGGGGTCAGAGGTCGGATCGTTTAAGACATGCAGGTCGCATTGGCAGGCCAGCTGCATTACTGCAGCCCCGCGCGCATCCGTAAGTCCGCCACCCCAGTTAGAATGCTTGGCATTCAGGGGCCGCGATCTTGTACGCGTTCCAAAATGGAACGGAGGTGGTCTGTTCCATCGAGCCGCACACGATTGGTCAATTTGAACCGTGAGCCGCACACTATTGGTCCAATTTGAACCGTGACGATCAAATTGACCAATCGTGTGTGGCTCGATGGAACGGACCGCCTCCGTTCCATTTTGGAACGCGTACAAGATCGCACCCCAGGTCACCCGCCACGACGACCATAGCACCGTCACACCAGCCGATGCAGTCGCTTATCCGGTCCAGTATTAGCTCGATTGCGGCGTGAGGTGGTTGGTGCGTACGCCGCAATCAAAACGAAATCCAAGGATGCCGCCGTGACGCGAATCGCAACCACGTACGATCCCGTCGTCAACGGGAAGCAATCGCATCCCGCACCGGTGCCAAAGATAACGACGCGGGGATTTTCAGGCGCCAAAAATTTGTAAAAATTATTTGGAATGCCGGGAACGGCGTGATTGCGAATGTAGGGATCACAGGCAATCGCAAAAGAAAGTTGACGTTCCCGGACATGTTCAACCAAACATTCGGTAGCCAATGTGGAATGATCGAGGTTAATTCCGTTATCGAGGTTAATCGAAGTTAATTGTCGGCGCGCGCGCCGACAAGAGGAGAGCGCGAGCCGAACCGAGACCGCAACGACCGAACGAAGGGGGATCGCGGCACTCGAAGCACACACCGACACGTGCTGTACGAAAGCGCCACGTCTCGGCACATCCCGGCAAGCCACCCGCCGCGTCGAGCGCACAACAACAAAACAAATGCTTGCGCCGGACCACACAGCCGCAGAGGGCAGCCGCACCAAACACGGAGGCCGGCACAACAGAAAGGAAAAGAAATGGGGCGTCGTAAAGAAAAGAAAAGATGAGCAAAATGAAAGTGACAGAGAGAACGCGAGTCGGCGCGTCTCCCTCGCGCCGACTCGCGTGAAAAAGAAGAGAGAAAAAGTTGCAGTGGCTTAGCTCGGCTATGCCAGGATATACGTAGCGTTAGCAAAGGTTCAGCTGATTATTCTTAGCTTTCCTGGTTGTCTAGATTGTCAGCTTGATTGTCATGCTTACTGCTGCTCCAATGACACACACGCGGTATACGTATTATGTGGCACATGTATTCATTCCTCCTACGCTCAACCGCTAATTGCCAGGCAACTACTTCGGCATCCGATGAGTCAAGCTTCTCCGTTCTTCTGCGCTGTTGAGCAGCATTTGCGCTCTCCTTCTCCATGGCTATACCACACTGGCAAACGCCAGTCAGAAGCGCAGCGGCTCCAGCGCAGTGTCAGACGGCGACTGCACAGCGAGCGCGCGCCGACGCCAGTGCGTCTACCACGGCTACGACGTCACTCCTCTGGAATGCGCAGACCGGCGGCGGTGAGTCGCGCGCGGCGGCGGCGGAGTGCGCGAGAGGTGCCGGCTCCGGTGGCTCCGGTGCGCAAGCCGTGTGACATCACTGATCCTTGCGCATGCGCAGCACGGCTCTTGATGTGCCGCGCGAAACGGGCTTCGCTAGGCCAGTGTAGCTAACGCTACAAAAACATGAGCCCGCCGCGCCGCGACACAACGCGAACGCGGCGGGACGTGGAGTGTCCAGCCGCCATAGTCCGTGCGATACCGGAGGCGGACGACCCTCTGCAGCAAGACGGTACAGGTGTGGTAACCCGCCGGGTGGCCCGACGCCTCGAGGCCCGCGCCCCGACACGGCGCACAGCACACCGCCGCGTCCCCGAAACGAACCGTGCACTCCTGCGCCAGATGGTGCTCGGCGCACTTCGTGCACACGGAGCGAGCAGGGTCGCGTGGATGTCCTCCACTACGCGGGCCGACGTCCAGCCGACACAGACTTTTTGACGCGTCATGATTTTTCTAAAGTCAGGTGGTGAGAGCTCGAGGATGTGCGAGCTGTTTGAACCGCGTTCTCTAAAAGTGCTTTTAACTTTAGCCGTCGTGGTGTCCAAATCGAGACCCGGATTACGGCCATTGAGAGCCCAGATCGGATTCGCGGCCGACACCTCGGGGTCCACCCCGACTAGCCTGACGTGCGGCTTGCGCTTCTCCGGCACGCGCACCGTCGACGATCGCGTGACCGGGCAAGCGTCGATAGCCTGCTTCAGGTTAACTATAGTCTCGCGATCTTTAGCGACGATGGTGACCCCGAGTCGCGTCGACTGGAGATCTACCTCGCCGATTTCGGCCTCCGAGGGGTCTACGTTCGATTTTAGCACGGCGAGAACGTCCTTGGACGGGTCCCGCGACTCACCGAAGGGCGTGAGGAACGCCAGATGTCCGGGAGGTCCCGCGTCGTCCGCCGGGCCCGCCACAACGGCGCCGAAGGCACGAGGCGACGCGCGGAACCCGGACGGAGCACCAGAGGCCGGCCCCGCGACGTCCGCGCCGCGACCACCAGCGACGACGTCCGCGTAGGACCGAGGCGGCCCGGAGGCGGCGGCGCCCATCGCGACGCGAATACGCAGGTCCGCAGCCTCCCGTCGGGCCCCCGCCAGTTGGTGGCGCAGCTCCTGCAACGCGCCCTCTCGTCCCGCCGCCGCAGCCTGAAATTCCGCACCGATCATCATCATCGAGTTCACCTCGGTGATGATCTGTGCGCGCACCGGATTTGAAGTTTTCGTTTTGTCCTCGAACAAAACCTCCTCGATGCGCGACTGGTGGGCCGCCATGTCGGCCCAGAGGGCCCCGAGTCGGTCGGGGACCACCGGGTACCCAATCGCGGCAGCCGGCATCGAGGGATCCCGATGCGCCGCCAGAAAGGCCCGCGGCGGCATCAGCAATTAGAGAGTTTTAGATTAGGGGGACGCAAGCGTAGGGGCCCGCTAGCGCTTGGGGCCGCGGTACTGCGCACGCGCAGACCGGTCTGCGGCCCCCCCCCCCCCCCCCGAGGTGGGAGACCCGCCCACAGCGAGGAGAACGCTGTGAGATGGATGGGCGGCGCTCGGTCAGACTAAGCGGGTATGAGCCGAGCGGCCATGTTGGCTTCCCGGCCCTAGGGCCGGCGGTTCTAATAGGCCAAAAATAAAGGGAAAACCCGGTTTTGATCCCAACCCGCACAATTTGGAACCCAAGAATCGGAAAAACCTACCGTTTTGGAGAAAATAGACGAGAGCCGATGAAAGCACTGGACCGACAGAACCGCGAGCGGCTGTAATTTTTTTAGATGCGAAGCAGCTTATGGTCGGGGCTATGTCCCTCCGTCAGATCGCCGTGCGGCGTCCACACCCGCACTGCGCTTGCGCATCCTCCTCCCCTCCTTGTATGTATATGTATAGTATATGTATAGTATATATATATATATATATATATGTATAGTATATAGTAGCCAAGCTCCGGCTTCCGGAACCGGCGTCCGCTTCCACTTCCGGAAGCCAGCTTCCGGCTTCCATAGAACGCTTCCGGCGTTTTGCCCGAATGATCCCCCGGTTCTTCGCCCACTCATCATCATTCACTTCGTCCTCTCATTCTCCTAACGCAACGCCGCGATGAATGCCACGGACAGCGCCAGCGTCAACGCCTATGTCAGCGCCGTGGACAGCGCCGCGGAGAAGAGGGCTCGAGCCGCTGCCGCGAAACAGCAGCGGCGACAGGGGTCGACAGGCCGATCTGAAAACTAGTCGACCCCATGGCTGCTTCGCATACTACTCAGGGTTCCCCTACGGAAAGATGGTGTAATTTTTGGGCGTAACTTCGTTTTTGGCTCCGCCGTATTCTCGCGTTCCCTTCCTCACTTCGACATGGGCACCACTGCACTATTGAACTATACGGAGAAGGTGAGAAAGTATGTTTAACAGTCTCCGACGCATGTAGGTAGGCTGAGCGGCACGGAACCGAGAATTATGACGCAGTTAGCGAAAACCGCTCGGCCATCCTGGTGCAGTTAATTAAGGCAATGAATCGTACCCGTACATGTTTCCGACGCTTTGTTAGTGCCCCAATTTTATTGTAACTAATTATGTGAGGCCAAACGGGGCCGCGCAGGGCGCTGTGACGTAGTTAGCCAGAACCCAGCTCGGCCGTGATGCGCAGTGCAGTGCATCTTACTAGAAGTTTGTGCCGCTTTCCTATGACGCAGACTTTTCTTAAAAGTAAGTTCGTTAGTTTTAGGTGCGAAGCCACTTAGGCGCTCGGGTATGTCGGCGTCTCCTGTCGTCCGTAGTCAGGGTAAGCAAGCGTCACGCGCTCGAGCCGAGCGCGTGCCGAGCGCTCGCGCGTCCGTCGTCTTCCCAGCTATACGTATGCGTTGCCGTTTATCATTCCAGCGTAGAATTTGACTTATCTTCTGTCGTCGTAACGGGGAGGCCGCGTTACAGGGTTATGAGCCATTGCTTAAGGCAGTATGAGCCTATTAGCGGTGCATCACTGCATGCTTCGCGGCTCCCAGGGTTCACGTTATTGGAGCTGCATTTGACACGCATAAAATTTCATTCACCGCTAAAACCGAGCCTACGACTTGACTCGTGCTGACTGTAATCATTAATAAAAATTAGAACAGTAAGAAAGATTTCCATAATGGCCAAATAGCGGAGGTAGTTAAAGAAAAAAATGATGGTTTCGCTAATACTTCATGTTAAAACACATCATCAAGCTTGTCCTAAAGTAATACTAGTGACGGCTTTTTAAGCGCGACTCATTGTATTGAACATAATTTTGTCGCTGATCTCAGCTCACAGCTGCCCTTGCTGCAGATACGTTCCTTGGAATTCCGGTGGAAGTCCTCTCACAGTTACTTATATGGGCCTTGAGATCTCAAGTTTGACTGATGCATTGCATAGACATTTTTGGGATACTTTTGAGGCACGCTGACCGCGCATGGCGCTGTCACCTAGTTATTTAGGTATTTATTTATTTAGAGTGACCTTACACGCCTCGTGAGAGGCATTGGTTAAGGGGGTACCACAAAAAAGGAAAACAGCATGCGTCATTGGTACATAATATACACACACAATTGGCATAATAATGAATATTCATGACTTCCTGCGTACGCTGAATGATTACACAAAATAATTGTAGAGGTGACGTGCTTATTAGAGGATAAAACAAAAAGTACAGTTCGCATAAGAATAGGCAATTCAATGTCGTATAAATAAGACTACAAAAATAGCAACTGCAACAAAAAAAAAGACCTATAAACGGAAGGGTGACATCATTATTTCATAAAAAATACATATATTGGACTGGTGACCTTCTAATCGGAGAAAAAAAGCAGAAACATTAATACAAGAAAAAGAGCAAAGTAATTCCATAAACGAGAAGCTCACAGAAGGCATGTCATGAGGAACCACCTCGGCCCTGGTGACAAGGCTAGTTTAGCGTGTACTGAATCTTTGTGGGGCAAGTTTGTGCGCTATCTATGGCCCGCAACATATACTTTCTTTCGGTACTGAGGCTTGTGGAAAACGCGACGAGCGAATGCCAAGAATGATAGCAGGGAAGTTGTGTCCTTGCGCCGACAGAACGCGCAAAAGATACGCCGAGGAACTCAAAAACCAGAAACTTGGAATTCGAAAAATTTCGTCCTTCTGACGAATGAAATGACCTTTGCACCCACGCATTTGTCTTGAGTGCGAGTAGAAGGCATTCTGCGAGCGTCTAGCATGGCCTGGCTGGGAGCCTCTGTTGTGGCCATCTCTGGGTAACGTAGCGTTCTATCGCGTGCGATTGGCACTGCGATTATCGCAGCTGCGATTTTCTGCAGATGCGAAATTCGCAACG
>NC_051162.1:14791629-14826771 GCF_013339745.2 Dermacentor silvarum
GCGCGCGAACAAGAACTCGCCTCTCGAGTGCAGACCACTACCGAATCCTACATCGCCTACATTCAGGATATTTGGCCCTATGTTTGGATATTTGGCACCTGCACTCGACTTGTGGAGTCCGTGCGGGTGATGAGGCCGTGTGTTGTGCAGAGTGCCGTCGCGCGGACCTCCCTTCCACACATCCGGCAGGACACCCGGACTGTCCTATCTTAAGGGCCAGGGTGGCCCGCATGCACGCACGCACTGACTATGGCTCCGACACTTAAACGCGCGCTCTGAGTAAGCTCGCGCGCCTCCTTCCGTTCCGTATCTTCCAACCGAGTAGAGCGGCCTCGTCGTGGCTGCTCCGCCGGTCCTTTTTCTCCCTTTCTTCATTCTTTGTTATCCTAGATCTCTCTACTGTCTTTCGGTCTTCCTCTTTTTCAATACTCACGGGTCACATCTGCCCCACGGAGTCAGTCTTGGGGTTCTTTATGGCGGCGCATGACCGTCTGTTCTTGTACCTCTATCCTTTTCGCCTACACTCCTTCCTCCCTTTTCCCTCTCACTTCCTCATCTCCTTCTCTCCTTTTACTTACTTCTATTCCTTCCCACCCGTAAACACCATCGCACGTCATTGGCCGGCGCTGCAACACTTGTTCACGCTTAGCTTCTCCGCTCTGTTCTCCGCACAGCATTCATGGCTGCTTACATAAGATTTTTACAAATTAATCTGGACCACACTATTCAAGCTACGCCGGCCCTCTATGACCGCATGCGTCGAGAGGGTTTCCCTCTCGCTGCAATTTCTGACCCGCATAAAGAACGTGCTCGATTTTCTGCGCCGCCTTCGCCCTATGCTGCCTTCTGCACTGCTGACGATCCTCTATGCGCGGTCGTCACACTGTCGGCCCCTTTCGAGGTGTCGTCATTCTTTGTGGATAGGCGCGTGGTGGGTGTACTCTATGATTCATAGAGTGCGCGATTCACTTTCATTGCGGTTTACGCTCCACCTCATCAGAATTTTGATGACGTTTTGGATGTTTTGTCCACCTGTCTAACACGCTGTCCCACGCCCCACATCATCATTGCAGGAGATTTCAATACCAAGCATGCCGTGTGGGGACAGGGGGTCAGTGATGCGCGTGGTTCCCAGATGATTGATTTTATGTCTCAGCATGGGCTGGTCGTGCTCAATGACCCCCTCTCACCTGCAACATATGAGACAGCGTATGTTAGCAGTTGGATCGACGTCACGCTCGCGACCCCTGCCTTGTTATCGGGTGGCTATTCATGGGAGGTCTCCGAGGATGATTCCCTCTCCGAGCACCGATACATTCAGGTGTCTATCGGCTCGGACACGCGATCTCGCGTCAAGCAATTGACGCGTGTCGGTCTTCATGACCTTAACGCTTCCCTCGTGCGAGACCCCTGGTTCCGCGTGGTGCGGGGTGCCGTCCTTCGGTCGCCAACTGCTTTGGACCTTGTGCTTTCCAAATTTCACCAGATTTACGGGCGCGCCTACAAGCGCAACCTACGCCCCGACAAATCATCCGACAGATCAAAGCCGTGGTGGTCACCTCAGCTTGCAGCGGAGCGCAAACGGGTCCTTGCAATGCGTCGTCGCTTCCAACGATGCCGCGACGAGCTGCTTCGGCAGCAATTCCGGTCGGAGTATACCGCGGCCCTTGCGCTTTTCCGTGCACATGTGAGGTAGGCAAAGGAGGCTTGTGTTCGTGAGCACGAGCGCGCTTGTACGCGCCGCTCTCTGTTCTCACAACCATATCGGTCGTCGTTCCAAACATCTCGACCACCCTGCCGCCTTCCGCTTCTTCTCCGACCTAATGGAGAGCCAACGCAGTCCCATTTGGAGTCTGCGGCGCTCCTCCTTAGCGTACATACAGGTCCCGGTTGACGATGTCACGATCGACACACCCTGCCATGCCGCTGTGAGGCAGTGGGTTTGTTCGCCATACACCACCGCAGTGCAGGATGTGCTGTTCACGGTCCCGGAACTCCAGGCGGTTCTCTCTACCATCTCACGCCGTTCTGCTCCGGGACTCGATAACATCATGCCGCTTACAGTCCTGGAACTCTTCAAATCGCATCCGCGGTTCCTACTGTTTCTCTTTAACGCGGCATTGACTCTCGGCTACTTCCCTCGTTGCTGGCGACACGGGTGGATCATTTTCATCCTGAAACCGAATCGTCCCCCGCTGGAGATCGCTCTTACCGACCGATCTGCATGAATTCCGTATTGGGGAAGACATTAGAACGCCTACTTAACTCGCGGCTGTATTTTTTTCCTCTACTCGAGAGGATATCTACATCCCAACCAATACGGTTTCACGCACGGTCGTAGTTCGGTTCTGGCGCTACATGCGCTTAAGACCCGGCTCCTTCAGTTAAAATCTGAGTGTCTGCCTACTCTGCTAGTCTCGTTGGACTTTCAGGGTGCGTTTGATAGTGTTTGGCACCCTCTGGTCCTGAAATTTCTTCGGGACCGATCGTGCCCGTCAAACATTTATCACCTTTTACGCACCTTCCTCTCGGACCGGACGGTGGTGTATAGATCTGGTGCGGGAGAACTGTGTTCGAGCACCACATTGGGCAGCCCCCAGAGCTCACCCCTTTCACCATTACTGTGGAATATGATCATACACGATTTGCTGGATCTGCCCATGCCCCCGGGGGTCACTGTGCAAGCGTATGCTGATGACAGTTGCCATCATCCCAGCACCTAACAAGGCTGCCCTGGTGTCCCTGGCGGAGACGGTACTGTCCCGGGTGCAGCTCTGGACGCGGCGTCATCGTGTCGTCCTGAACAAGGCCAAGACGTATTGCTTCTTGTTTACGCATGGTTACGGGGGGATGGAGAAGCGCCACCCGACCATACGTCTTCCCGGCTCTACGCGAGGTCTACCCTTTCGCGAATCCATGCGGATACTCGGGGTGGAGTTTGACCGTCGGCTCTCCTTTTTTAAGCATGCCGAGGCACTCCAAGAGAAGGCGGGCATTTTGGCAACACACCTCGGTCACTTCATCTTCAGACAACACCCTCTTCCGCCACATCTTCTTCGACGTCTTTGCAGACAGGTAGTGTTACCGGCGATAGCATGTGGTTCCCCGATATGGTGGTCCGACACCCCTGACTGCCGATTAGTAACGCGCCTCCGCACCATCCAGCGCACCACCTTGTTGGCACTCACTGGAGCTTATCGTACGACCCGTACGGCGGCGCTTAAGGTTCTTGCTGCGGCCCTGCCAATAGAGTTGGAGCTGGAACGCTTGAACACTGAGTTCCGCCTATTCCAGCTACGCCTTCCGGTCGTTTGTGCCTCGCAACTCGTGACACCCGGGCACGTCGAGTTCCCCGTACACCGCTACGGCCGACATCCCGCTCTTGCACAAACTTTTCATTATTCCGCTCTGGATGTCCCTAGTGCTCGTGTCGCGGCCACTTATGCAGGCTGGCATGTATATACAGACGGGTCATATACTTCTACCTCGGCTGGGGCTGCCTTTGTCATCTTTACACAACATCGTCGCTTGATTGCTGCTCGACGCTATAGAGTAGAAGGCATCGGAAGCTCCTACTCGGCGGAGTTAATCGCCTTCGACGAAGCGCTCCACTTTCTTTTAATACATGCAACTGGTGTTCATGTTTACATACACACCGATTCACTATCACTACTCACATCACTCTCGGTACCGACCACTAGGGACAGGAGGGTGGAAAGCATCAAATTAAGATTATCCGCACTCCGATACCGTACATCGGTGGTGCTATATCACATCCGTGCTCATCGCAATATTTTTGGCAACGTTCTTGCCGATTTCTTGGCCGGCCATGCTCATTCTAGCCCTTTTGTTCGTTCGGCCCCTAAATCCGTTCGTACCATTCGTCGCTTTCTCCTTCATTTTTTAGCTCGCTGGTCTTTTCTCTGGCGCCAGGAACATTCTGACACAGCTTTGTTTCATTGGGTTCCCTGTCTTCTTTCCGTGCCTTCTTTCTTCCCCCCTCCGCGTTCTCTGGTACCCATCTTGACTGGCCATGGTCGATTTCCTTTTTATTTCTTCCGTTTCCGCCTGTCGTCGTCACCAGCTTGTCCCTGTGGCTCAGATACGTCGTCCATTCTTCATTACTTAACCGCCTGTACCCTCACCCAGTCACTAGCGAGCCGCCTGCGCCATGTGGGGGCGATAACCACCTCTGCCTTTCGAGCAATATTACAGGACCCCTTTAACCGTGCCTTATTGATTAGGATTTCGAGGCTAGTTAGTGACTCCCTTCCCGATGTCCGCCGTCCCTCGTCACAGGCGCAAGACGAATCGGACGATTAATGAAACTGCTGCGGGTCAGGTTGCCCATCGGCTAATCATGGTGTACATTCCTTGTCCCGCAGCTAATTCAAAAATTTCTGGGCGCCGGGTCGGGGTGTCCTGCTGCCTTCTCTACATTTTTGTTCTTCTACTGTACGAGATCTTCCTTTTTTTTCTTTTTTTCCTCTCTCTTTTTCTTTCTTTTTTCTATCGAAGTTTTTTTTTTTTACTATTCCCTTCCTTTCTTTCATTTCTTCTGTACTGTGTTCCATACTCTTTTTAACGGTTTCTCACATTCCTTTACGGAGAGATTTGTTTTGTCACTTTTCTTTACGTTTCCTCCTCGTGCATTATTTTCCCCTTTTTCCCCTTCAAATTTTTGGGTTTTTTTTTTCTTTCGTTTTTCTTTCTCATTCTCTTCCCCAGATTTTCTCTTTTCCATTACTTTTTACTATTGTGATTCCTTTTTCTTTTGTTTTGATATCATTATTTTCTTTTTCTCTATCTCTCCTTCTCTGCTTGAAGATGTTTTTTAGACTGTTTCAGATTCTTCTCCTGTCACACCACCTGGCCACACTCTCTCCCGGCGGGCATTAAACTGGCGCCATCTCGGCTTACCATCCTTTTTCTCTACCCCGCCCTTTGATAGAGTTTTATTTTTTCTTCTTTTGCTCTTCTTCCCTTTCTTTTCTTTCTATATTTTTATCTTTATTCGTTTTTCTTTTCTTCAATGCTTCTCTTCTCACCTCCCCTGCTTTGTTTTACCAAAAAAAAAAACTCCTTTTTGCACCATCTTCTTTTCTCTTTTTCTCCCCGTTTTTTCTATTCTGCCTTTTCAATAAACGCTTTTCGCGAGGACAACTTCTGTGCTCGTTGACCCAACCCTTCGGATGCCAGGCGTTACTGTGCTCCTTTTATTTTTAGGCATTGGCTTTTCTTACCAAATTTGCGTTTGGGTACTACTTGAAAACCTCTCATTTTTTATATTTGATGGGCTTTCATCCTCTTATGCTTCTTGCAGGGGCAGGATTTTCCCTCCTCTTCTTTTCCTCTTTTTTTCTTTGGCAGGGAATGAAGTTTACTGGGGCGGTACATCCGCCAAATGATAATTCGAGAGTGCCTTCTCTAGCGTAGCGGAACGTAGAAGGCACAAACTTCAGTCGGCCCTGGATGTTATTGCTTTTGTTTACATGCGTAGAGATAAATGCGACGGTGGCTCCCAAACGGGATTTTATTGCTTCTCAACAGAGTGCGAGACCGGA
Source organism: Dermacentor silvarum (assembly GCF_013339745.2). Classification (NCBI taxonomy): domain Eukaryota; kingdom Metazoa; phylum Arthropoda; class Arachnida; order Ixodida; family Ixodidae; genus Dermacentor; species Dermacentor silvarum. The sequence continues at coordinate 14,797,194 of NC_051162.1, forward strand.
CAAAGGGCTGAAGAGCATTGCTGAATCCAGCTCAGGACATATGGACATTTAGAGGCGAACATCAATGAAGTTTACTGGGGCGGTACATCCGCCAAATGATAATTCGAGAGTGCCTTCTCTAGCGTAGCGGAACGTAGAAGGCACAAACTTCAGTCGGTCCTGGATGTTATTGTTTTTGTTTACATGCGTAGAGATAAATGCGACGGTGGCTCCCAAAAAGGATTTTATTGTTTTTCAACAGAGTGCGAGACAGGACAAAGGGCTGAAGAGCATTGCTGAATCCAGCTCAGGACATATGGCCATTTAGAGGCGAACATCAATGAAGTTTACTGGGGCGGTACATCCGCCAAATGATAATTCGAGAGTGCCTTCTCTAGCGTAGCGGAACGTAGAAGGCACAAACTTCAGTCGGTCCTGGATGTTATTGTTTACATGCGTAGAGATAAATGCGACGGTGGCTCCCAAAAAGGATTTTATTGCTTTTCAACAGAGTGCGAGACCGGACAAAGGGCTGAAGAGCATTGGTGAATGCAGCTCAGGACATATGGCCATTTAGAGGCGAACATCAATGAAGTTTACTGGGGCGGTACATCCGCCAAATGATAATTCGAGAGTGCCATCTCTAGCGTAGCGCAACGTAGAAGGCACAAACTTCAGTCGGTCCTGGATGTTATTGTTTTTGTTTACATGCGTAGAGATAAATGCGACGGTGGCTCCCAAAAAGGATTTTATTGCTTTTCAACAGAGTGCGAGACCAGACAAAGGGCTGAAGAGCATTGCTGAATCCAGCTCAGGACATATGGCCATTTAGAGGCGAACATCAATGAAGTTTACTGGGGCGGTACATCCGCCAAATGATAATTCGAGAGTGCCATCTCTAGCGTAGCGGAACGTAGAAGGCACAAACTTCAGTCGGTCCTGGATGTTATTGTTTTTGTTTACATGCGTAGAGATAAATGCGACGGTGGCTCCCAAAAAGGATTTTATTGCTTTTCAACAGAGTGCGAGGCCGGACAAAGGGCTGAAGAGCATTGCTGAATCCAGCTCGTGACATATGGCCATTTAGAGGCGAACATCAATGAAGTTTACTGGGGCGGTACATCCGCCAAATGATAATTCGAGAGTGCCTTCTCTAGCGTAGCGGAACGTAGAAGGCACAAACTTCAGTCGGTCCTGGATGTTATTGTTTTTGTTTACATGCGTAGAGATAAATGCGACGGTGGCTCCCAAAAAGGATTTTATTGTTTTTCAACAGAGTGCGAGACAGGACAAAGGGCTGAAGAGCATTGCTGAATCCAGCTCAGGACATATGGCCATTTAGAGGCGAACATCAATGAAGTTTACTGGGGCGGTACATCCGCCAAATGATAATTCGAGAGTGCCTTCTCTAGCGTAGCGGAACGTAGAAGGCACAAACTTCAGTCGGTCCTGGATGTTATTGTTTACATGCGTAGAGATAAATGCGACGGTGGCTCCCAAAAAGGATTTTATTGCTTTTCAACAGAGTGCGAGACCGGACAAAGGGCTGAAGAGCATTGGTGAATGCAGCTCAGGACATATGGCCATTTAGAGGCGAACATCAATGAAGTTTACTGGGGCGGTACATCCGCCAAATGATAATTCGAGAGTGCCATCTCTAGCGTAGCGCAACGTAGAAGGCACAAACTTCAGTCGGTCCTGGATGTTATTGTTTTTGTTTACATGCGTAGAGATAAATGCGACGGTGGCTCCCAAAAAGGATTTTATTGCTTTTCAACAGAGTGCGAGACCAGACAAAGGGCTGAAGAGCATTGCTGAATCCAGCTCAGGACATATGGCCATTTAGAGGCGAACATCAATGAAGTTTACTGGGGCGGTACATCCGCCAAATGATAATTCGAGAGTGCCATCTCTAGCGTAGCGGAACGTAGAAGGCACAAACTTCAGTCGGTCCTGGATGTTATTGTTTTTGTTTACATGCGTAGAGATAAATGCGACGGTGGCTCCCAAAAAGGATTTTATTGCTTTTCAACAGAGTGCGAGGCCGGACAAAGGGCTGAAGAGCATTGCTGAATCCAGCTCGTGACATATGGCCATTTAGAGGCGAACATCAATGAAGTTTACTGGGGCGGTACATCCGCCAAATGATAATTCGAGAGTGCCTTCTCTAGCGTAGCGGAACGTAGAAGGCACAAACTTCAGTCGGTCCTGGATGTTATTGTTTTTGTTTACATGCGTAGACATAAATGCGACGGTGGCTCCCAAAAAGGATTTTATTGCTTTTCAACAGAGTGCGAGACAGGACAAAGGGCTGAAGAGCATTGCTGAATCCAGCTCAGGACATATGGCCATTTAGAGGGGAACATCAGTGAAGTTTACTTGGGTTGGTGAGAGAATAACGGCCGGACGTCTAATAATCCGGAAATGACTATATTCCACAGCAGGGGACTGATGGGCGACCCCTGCGGACTGCCCAAAGTGGGGTGGGCAGAGACTTCGCCCGTGTGGCAACGATAAGTGACCGTGCGGTGTGTGAGAAAGGAACGGAGGAGCTAGAACAAGTTGCGTGCACAACCGTGGCGCTGTAAGAATTCTAGAACCAATAGATGCCAAACTGAATCGAACGCGCCTTCAAAATCCAATGAAATGAGATTAGCGGGAATGTTTAATTTTTTTAAATGAAACAAATTTTGTCGGAGCTGGTACAAGGCCTTGACGGCGCTCTTCCCGTGTGTGAAGCCGAATTGGTTTTTGTGAAGAAGGTTCGAAGAGTGTAAGAAAAAATAGAGTCTCGAATTAAGTAAGCGTTCTAAAATTTTGCCAAAAAGCGCGTTCATTACGATCGGACGATAAGAAGAGGTGTCGTCGGGGGGGTCTCTGCGGTTTTGGAATAAAGATGATGCGGCCCCTCTTCCACGCAAAAGGAAAATGGCCGAGCAACAATGCGGAATTAAAGACGAATAAGAAGAAAGCGGGGTGTGAAGCGAATAGCGATTTAATGATGGGAAGAGTGATGCCATCAAGGCCTGGCGCCGAACCAGGTTTACCGAGAGTGAGTGCACGTTCTACCTCCTCCGTTGTAAATGGCCGGTCGTCGATAAACGCGACGGCTGGGGCCGCCGCAACCGCCCTGATGGCAACGTGCTCTGCAGTGTCGGTGGACACGTCATCCAGCGACACCTGCGTACGGAGCAGAAGCGACGCGGAGCCAAGCGTGTCCGACGTCAAACGGCCGTCGGGAGCTCGCAGCGCGGGCAGTACAACCGGCGGCCGTGCCTTCCCAAACGCCGCCTTAAATGGGGCGCCAAAGATGGATTTCTTGGAGCACTCCGTGCAGTAGCGCTTTAAGGCGCTCTCCTGCGCCTCACGAATGTGGGCCCTGTACTGGGCCCGCGCTGCGGCAAACAAGTCGCGAAGCTGCGCGCGAATGTCAGGATCGCGAGCACGTTGGTACTTGTGCCGCATCGCCCGAACGCGGCCGCGCTCGCTACCGAGCTCCGGCGTCCACCAGGCGTTCGCGCGATGCGGACCGGTTTTAGTGCTGCGCAGGTGTCGCGCGTGGGCACGAGTATAAATGAGGTAGAATTTCTCGAGCACCGCGTCCAACGCGGCACCCGAGCGCAAGTGAGCGCGAGTCACCGCGTCAAACCACGGCTCGCCGGCCAATTGACGCAGCAGGTCGGACTTCCCCTGAAACTTTAATTTTTTGCGAGGCGGGGGACGCGCGAACGGAAAAGAAAACGCGATCAACCGGTGGTCGGAAAGCGTGAAGTCTTCAAGCACGGCCCAGTCGTGACCGCGTGATATCATCGCGGAAGATGCCAGGGTGACGTCGATCCAACTCTCTGCATACGCCGTTTGAAAGGTGGGGTCAGAGGTCGGATCGTTTAAGACGTGCAGGTCGCATTGGCAGGCCAGCTGCATTACTGCAGCCCCGCGCGCATCCGTAAGTCCGCCACCCCAGTTAGAATGCTTGGCATTCAGGGGCCGCGATCTTGTACGCGTTCCAAAATGGAACGGAGGTGGTCTGTTCCATCGAGCCGCACACGATTGGTCAATTTGAACCGTGAGCCGCACACTATTGGTCAATTTGAACCGTGACGATCAAATTGACCAATCGTGTGTGGCTCGATGGAACGGACCGCCTCCGTTCCATTTTGGAACGCGTACAAGATCGCACCCCAGGTCACCCGCCACGACGACCATAGCACCGTCACACCAGCCGATGCAGTCGCTTATCCGGTGCAGTATTAGCTCGATTGCGGCGTGAGGTGGTTGGTGCGTACGCCGCAATCAAAACGAAATCCAAGGATGCCGCCGTGACGCGAATCGCAACCACGTACGATCCCGTCGTCAACGGGAAGCAATCGCATCCCGCACCGGTGCCAAAGATAACGACGCGGGGATTTTCAGGCGCCAAAAATTTGTTAAAATTATTTGGAATGCCGGGAACGGCGTGATTGCGAATGTAGGGATCGCAGGCAATCGCAAAAGAAAGTTGACGTTCCCGGACATGTTCAACCAAACATTCGGTAGCCAATGTGGAATGATCGAGGTTAATTCCGTTATCGAGGTTAATCGAAGTTAATTGTCGGCGCGCGCGCCGACAAGAGGAGAGCGCGAGCCGAACCGAGACCGCAACGACCGAACGAAGGGGGATCGCGGCACTCGAAGCACACACCGACACGTGCTGTACGAAAGCGCCACGTCTCGGCACATCCCGGCAAGCCACCCGCCGCGTCGAGCGCACAACAACAAAACAAATGCTTGCGCCGGACCACACAGCGGCAGAGGGCAGCCGCACCAAACACGGAGGCCGGCACAACAGAAAGGAAAAGAAATGGGGCGTCGTAAAGAAAAGAAAAGATGAGCAAAATGAAAGTGACAGAGAGAACGCGAGTCGGCGCGTCTCCCTCGCGCCGACTCGCGTGAAAAAGAAGAGAGAAAAAGTTGCAGTGGCTTAGCTCGGCTATGCCAGGATATACGTAGCGTTAGCAAAGGTTCAGCTGATTATTCTTAGCTTTCCTGGTTGTCTAGATTGTCAGCTTGATTGTCATGCTTACTGCTGCTCCAATGACACACACGCGGTATACGTATTATGTGGCACATGTATTCATTCCTCCTACGCTCAACCGCTAATTGCCAGGCAACTACTTCGGCATCCGATGAGTCAAGCTTCTCCGTTCTTCTGCGCTGTTGAGCAGCATTTGCGCTCTCCTTCTCCATGGCTATACCACACTGGCAAACGCCAGTCAGAAGCGCAGCGGCTCCAGCGCAGTGTCAGACGGCGACTGCACAGCGAGCGCGCGCCGACGCCAGTGCGTCTACCACGGCTACGACGTCACTCCTCTGGAATGCGCAGACCGGCGGCGGTGAGTCGCGCGCGGCGGCGGCGGAGTGCGCGAGAGGTGCCGGCTCCGGTGGCTCCGGTGCGCAAGCCGTGTGACATCACTGATCCTTGCGCATGCGCAGCACGGCTCTTGATGTGCCGCGCGAAACGGGCTTCGCTAGGCCAGTGTAGCTAACGCTACAAAAACATGAGCCCGCCGCGCCGCGACACAACGCGAACGCGGCGGGACGTGGAGTGTCCAGCCGCCATAGTCCGTGCGATACCGGAGGCGGACGACCCTCTGCAGCAAGACGGTACAGGTGTGGTAACCCGCCGGGTGGCCCGACGCCTCGAGGCCCGCGCCCCGACACGGCGCACAGCACACCGCCGCGTCCCCGAAACGAACCGTGCACTCCTGTGCCAGATGGTGCTCGGCGCACTTCGTGCACACGGAGCGAGCAGGGTCGCTCCGAACGGGGCAGAAGCGACGCGTGTGACCGTAAGTCGCGCACTGCGTGCAGAGAGGGGCACGTGGATGTCCTCCACTACGCGGGCCGACGTCCAGCCGACACAGACTTTTTGACGCGTCATGATTTTTCTAAAGTCAGGTGGTGAGAGCTCGAGGATGTGCGAGCTGTTTGAACCGCGTTCTCTAAAAGTGCTTTTAACTTTAGCCGTCGTGGTGTCCAAATCGAGACCCGGATTACGGCCATTGAGAGCCCAGATCGGATTCGCGGCCGACACCTCGGGGTCCACCCCGACTAGCCTGACGTGCGGCTTGCGCTTCTCCGGCACGCGCACCGTCGACGATCGCGTGACCGGGCAAGCGTCGATAGCCTGCTTCAGGTTAACTATAGTCTCGCGATCTTTAGCGACGATGGTGACCCCGAGTCGCGTCGACTGGAGATCTACCTCGCCGATTTCGGCCTCCGAGGGGTCTACGTTCGATTTTAGCACGGCGAGAACGTCCTTGGACGGGTCCCGCGACTCACCGAAGGGCGTGAGGAACGCCAGATGTCCGGGAGGTCCCGCGTCGTCCGCCGGGCCCGCCACAACGGCGCCGAAGCCACGAGGCAACGCGCGGAACCCGGACGGAGCACCAGAGGCCGGCCCCGCGACGTCCGCGCCGCGACCACCAGCGACGACGTCCGCGTAGGACCGAGGCGGCCCGGAGGCGGCGGCGCCCATCGCGACGCGAATACGCAGGTCCGCAGCCTCCCGTCGGGCCCCCGCCAGTTGGTGGCGCAGCTCCTGCAACGCGCCCTCTCGTCCCGCCGCCGCAGCCTGAAATTCCGCACCGATCATCATCATCGAGTTCACCTCGGTGATGATCTGTGCGCGCACCGGATTTGAAGTTTTCGTTTTGTCCTCGAACAAAACCTCCTCGATGCGCGACTGGTGGGCCGCCATGTCGGCCCAGAGGGCCCCGAGTCGGTCGGGGACCACCGGGTACCCAATCGCGGCAGCCGGCATCGAGGGATCCCGATGCGCCGCCAGAAAGGCCCGCGGCGGCATCAGCAATTAGAGAGTTTTAGATTAGGGGGACGCAAGCGTAGGGGCCCGCTAGCGCTTGGGGCCGCGGTACTGCGCACGCGCAGACCGGTCTGCGCCCCCCCCCCCCCCCGAGGTGGGAGACCCGCCCACAGCGAGGAGAACGCTGTGAGTGGATGGGCGGCGCTCGGTCAGACTAAGCGGGTATGAGCCGAGCGGCCATGTTGGCTTCCCGGCCCTAGGGCCGGCGGTTCTAATAGGCCAAAAATAAAGGGAAAACCCGGTTTTGATCCCAACCCGCACAATTTGGAACCCAAGAATCGGAAAAACCTACCGTTTTGGAGAAAATAGACGAGAGCCGATGAAAGCACTGGACCGACAGAACCGCGAGCGGCTGTAATTTTTTTAGATGCGAAGCAGCTTATGGTCGGGGCTATGTCCCTCCGTCAGATCGCCGTGCGGCGTCCACACCCGCACTGCGCTTGCGCATCCTCCTCCCCTCCTTGTATGTATATGTATAGTATATGTATAGTATATATATATATATATTATATATATATATATATATATATATATATATATATATATATATGTATAGTATATAGTAGCCAAGCTCCGGCTTCCGGAACCGGCATCCGCTTCCACTTCCGGAAGCCAGCTTCCGGCTTCCATAGAACGCTTCCGGCGTTTTGCCCGAATGATCCCCCGGTTCTTCGCCCACTCATCATCATTCACTTCGTCCTCTCATTCTCCTAACGCAACGCCGCGATGAATGCCACGGACAGCGCCAGCGTCAACGCCTATGTCAGCGCCGTGGACAGCGCCGCGGAGAAGAGGGCTCGAGCCGCTGCCGCGAAACAGCAGCGGCGACAGGGGTCGACAGGCCGATCTGAAAACTAGTCGACCCCATGGCTGCTTCGCATACTACTCAGGGTTCCCCTACGGAAAGATGGTGTAATTTTTGGGCGTAACTTCGTTTTTGGGCTCCCGCCGTATTCTCGCGTTCCTTCCGCACTTCGACATGGCACCACTGCACTATTGAACTATACGGAAAGGTGAGAAATTATGTTTAACAGTCTCCGACGCATGTAGGTAGGCTGACGGCACGGAACCGAGAATTATGACGCAGTTAGCGAAAAACAGCTCGGCCATCCTGGTGCAGTTAATTTAAGGCAATGAATCGTACCCGTACATGTTTCCGACGCTTTGTATGTGCCCCAATTTTATTGTAACTAATTATTTGAGGCAAACTGGCCGCGCAGGGCGCTGTGACGTAGTTAGCCAGAACCAGCTCGGCCGTGATGCGCAGTGCAGTGCATCTTACTAGAAGTTTGTGCCGCTTTCTATGACGCCAGACTTTTCTTAAAAGTAAGTTCGTTAGTTTTAGGTGCGAAGCACCTTATGCGCTCGGGATGTCGGCGTCTCCTGTCGTCGTAGTCAGGGTAAGCAAGCGTCACGCGCTCGAGCCGAGCGCGTGCCGAGCGCTCGCGCGTCCGTCGTCTTCCCCAGCTATACGTATGCGTTGCCGTTTATCATTCCAGCGTAGAATTTGACTTATCTTCTGTCGTCGTAACGGGGAGGCCGCGTTACAGGGTTATGAGCCATTGCTTAAGGCAGTATGAGCCTATTAGCGGTGCATCACTGCATGCTTCGCGGCTCCCAGGGTTCACGTTATTGGAGCTGCATTTGACACGCATAAAATTTCATTCACCGCTAAAACCGAGCCTACGACTTGACTCGTGCTGACTGTAATCATTAATAAAAATTAGAACAGTAAGAAAGATGTCCATAATGGCCAAATAGCGGAGGTAGTTAAAGAAAAAAATGATGGTTTCGCTAATACTTCATGTTAAAACACATCATCAAGCTTGTCCTAAAGTAATACTAGTGACGGCTTTTTAAGCGCGACTCATTGTATTGAACATAATTTGTCGCTGATCTCAGCTCACAGCTGCCCTTGCTGCAGATACGTTCCTTGGAATTCCGGTGGAAGTCCTCTCACAGTTACTTATATGGGCCTTGAGATCTCAAGTTTGACTGATGCATTGCATAGACATTTTTTGGGATACTTTTGAGGCACGCTGACCGCGCATGGCGCTGTCACCTAGTTATTTAGTTATTTATTTATTTAGAGTGACCTTACACGCCTCGTGAGAGGCATTGGTTAAGGGGGGTACCACAAAAAAGGAAAACAGCATGCGTCATTGGTACATAATATACACACACAATTGGCATAATAATGAATATTCATGACTTCCTGCGTACGCTGAATGATTACACAAAATAATTGTAGAGGTGACGTGCTTATTAGAGGATAAAACAAAAAGTACAGTTCGCATAAGAATAGGCTATTCAATGTCGTATAAATAAGACTACAAAAATAGCAACTGCAACAAAAAAAGACCTATAAACGGAAGGGTGACATCATTATTTCATAAAAAATACATATATTGGACTGGTGACCTTCTAATCGGAGAAAAAAAGCAGAAACATTAATACAAGAAAAAGAGCAAAGTAATTCCATAAACGAGGAAGCTCACAGAAGGCATGTCATGAGGAACCACCTCGGCCCTGGTGACAAGGCTAGTTTAGCGTGTACTGAATCTTTGTGGGGCAAGTTTGTGACGCTATCTATGGCCCCGCAACATATACTTTCTTTCGGTACTGAGGCTTGTGGAAAACGCGACGAGCGAATGCCAAGAATGATAGCAGGGAAGTGTGTTCCTTGCGCCGACAGAACGCGCAAAAGATAACGCCGAGGAACTCAAAAACCAGAAACTTGGAATTCGAAAATTTCGTCTTCTGAACGAATGAAATGAGCCTTTGCACCCACGCATTTGTCTTGAGTGCGAGTAGAAGGCATTCTGCGAGCGTCTAGCATGGCCTGGCTGGGAGCCTCTGTTGTGGCCATCTCTGGGTAACGTAGCGTACTATCGCGTCGGCTGAAGCCAAGTTGTTTGGGAAACGCGCAGTCGCCCGTGTATTGGTGCTGTTAAATTGCAGGAAATAATGCCCGGGAAGATGGGAATGCTTGGAAATCAGATGTTTTTTTTTTCATATTTTATAGTACTGTTTAGGATCATTCGGGTATTTTATACTCCATGTATGTAAAAGCGAACTGCTTTTGTTTGTAATGCCACCCATTCACCACTCTCGCACGTTTCGCCTCTACACGCACTATTCCAATAATCTTAACTACCAAAATGAATTACGCTCGTAATTTACTTTTCCTGCGATCGCAATTATATGGACACTCCAAGCAAATTTTTGCCGTCGGCGTCGTCGTCACCTTCGCCGTGAGGTTCCGTATGACGTCCAACGGCAATGCAATCGTCGCCGCGTGCCGTATGCTGTATGTGCGAGTGAAAGCGCGCGAAGGAAACGCGCTTTCACGGGGAGCGAACGCACGGCGGAGAGCAAACGCGCGTTCTGCGCCGTTATCCCTGAAGGGCTGCAGAATTAAGCGTCTCTTTCCTTCATTACAATCACCATATACTTAGAGCAAACGCGACTTCTTCCGTCGGGCGAAAGGTGAGAAGGTGGTGAAGACTTCCGACGCTGCTCGACGAGTGTCCTGTTCTGATCTCGTTGAAAACCTCCGAGCCGACCCCAGAGACACCGGCAACAGCTACCAACGCCGCGCGCGTTTGATGCGAACGCGGGAAAAACGCCGACGCCGTCGACAACAGTTCTGCGCGTTGCTGGTGATGCTGCATGTCCAAGTTTATACAGCTGATAAAAATACTATCCTTACTCCGTATAGCTCTCTACTAATTTGCTATCGTAATTGATGCTTCGCCTTTCGGGTGAGACTGCGACATTATGCGATATGGTGGAGCTTGGTACGGGAACTGCTACTGCTTACCTGGTGCCACAACCTTGGAAAAATACACAAAAAGCCCGGAACAAGCATTTATAACGTGCAAAATAAACATTTCCTCATTTCGCAAGGCAAGTTGCGTCTACTTCTGAAAATGCGGCACGTCACACCGATTCGACGGAGGCTTGCAAAGATCGTTCGCAATCATCGTGCTGCTCCTCGGTCTCACACGCTGACGCAGAACTTAACTACTGCGGCTGCCTTTTACAAGGAACGCATCATCCGACGCAACAGTGACTCGCAAGCGAGTAGCTGGCCGCTTCGGCCTAAGGACTGCTGGCAATTCTTCCGATGCAGTCTGCCGAAGGAGCAGCAGCCGCCTTATTCTTCGGACATCACCGGGAATACATGCACCATCGCGAGATTTCGCTAGAGTAGCGTTAGAGGCATCGGTGTCTACGAGCGACACTGTTGACAGAGTCTGACGCGTACAGAATGTGCATCCCGCAAAGGCAACATCCATTTCATCACCACGTCATGTATTTACCTCTACTGTCACTGCTCGCACCACTGCACAACACCCATAAATTACTATGGTACCCTTGCCGCGCGCCGGTCGCGGAACGCCAGCTGACTAACGATGACCCGGAGCGAGAACAGCCACTCTGTCATAACGGTCATAATTTGAACACACGACTGCTGCAAATTGTCAAACGAATGTTTCTCGGGTGGGCGGATCTGCGATAGATGTTGCGGACGCGCGAATGACAAGGTTACGTGTGCGCACGAGATACAATAAGCGAGTCGCCTGCCCGAGAACGCACACCTGAATGCACTAACAAAGCGGCTTCCGTTACTGCAATTCTATGGCGGTACTCATTCAAGCGCCTCCGTCTGAGCGCTCAAAAAGCCTCCTTCTCCCAACTTGCCTAATGCAAGTTATGTTCACTAATGTCGGTCCGCTATATGATAGCATAAGTAAACCTCAACGCTGTCCACGAGACGGATTTCAATGTTTACACGGAGGGGCGCAAAGCATTCGAATGATCCCACGAAAGGGATGACTTGGCGAAAACAGTAACGATATGCTATGTGAAACTTACCATCTGGTCGCGGTTCAGTCACGTGTCATTCGCGATTGTAGAGACGAGTCTCGCAGAATATTCCAACCTCGTTTGCAGCTTCCGACAGACGCTAGCGTTGCAACACGCCAGCCGCTGAGGTCTCAGCTAACGATGCTTCGTCCGCATTGTCTTGAGCAACCGCCGCCAAAATGCGAACTCGCCAGGCTATAGGACATGATGGAAGTAGCGGGAAGGGTCTGCGACGTACTCAAGACGCGGCCCGTCTCGCAGCGAAAGCACGAGTCGCCCGCACTCACCGGCGGCTTTCCGAGCACTGCAGACCAGCCAGCGGTGGCCGCGGCGGCGTCAAGGGCGACGAAGACGCTGATTGGCTGGCGGGCGCAGCACGGTGTCTCGCCCCGCGCGCCCGTTGGAATCGTTCATCTCGTCCACGCGAGCTCACATCCACGCGCTGTCTTCGCCCAGAACACTGTAAGCGCCATATCCCAGCGTCGCAGCGCACGACTTTTCTACCCCGAATAGTTCCTTGCCAAAAACAGAGAAGGTGAAACGCTGTCTCCGCTGGACGGGAGACGCTTCAATCGCAGGGCGAAGCGTTCGAGACGCGTTGCGAGTAACTATCGCATTTTACTACGATTTCAATCACAGACGCGCGTTCCTGGCCGCGGACGTTCGAGTGTGCACATTTTATTTCTGTCTTCTGCACATGGTGGAGTCTATTAAGGTGTTGCTATTACTGACGACACTTCGGCGTGCTCATTCAGGGGCTGCATAATTAAGCATTTCCTTCTGTAGATCTCGATGATCATTTTAAATGGCGCGTATTCGCGGCCATTCCTGCTATTCCAGGGGATCATACAGCGAAGCTGATGCAAACGCTCAAAGTCGTTATATGCGTCTTTTCACGGAGTTCTGGCTGAGGAGACGTTTATTGTAATCAAAATCCGGCAGAACCCGTTGCACGATGACTGTCGAATTTATTACGAAAACACTGCCGTTCTACTGCTCGTTCCTGCTGTAACCTGTTGTCACGTTGTTCATCTGTTTGTCGCGGGCCTATGCGGCCGCGTGCATGCACCCTGTCGGCAGCAAAGCAGGGCTCGTCTGATAGTCACTGACCTCGAAGCGTTCCAGCAAGCAGAAACTTCGGGATCTTTTCGCTCAGCCAGATGGTCGTCAGCGTGCCGCGAAACAAGAACTCGCCTCTCGAGTGCAGACCACTACCGAATCCTACATCGCCTACATTCAGGATAATTGGCCCTTTGTCGGAAGGTCGATGATAAGATGTCGGAACCGGAGAAGGTTGGCCACAAAGTGAAAAGAATCGCTGAAGATGCTTTTAATTTGCTCGTCTTCAGGAACTGCCCTGCAGTGGCTGACGTTACTCTAGAGTGTCGGTGGTTTGAGCAAGCGAAAAGTCGCCTCATCCAGTCGAGTTTCGTCCGGCTGCCTAACAACGCCGCTACTTGTTGCGAGCCCCCCCCCCCCCCCCCCCCCCGCTGCCTCGCCATGCTCCTGCAACAGAAGACGTGGTGCGCATCACTAGACGCGAAATACAGGTCGCTTCACGTACTACTTTTCATAACCGCAACCACCACCCTGGACCAAGCATTGCGCTAATTCAAGCGCTTGTGCGCCAGGCGTTGGAGCACGCTGGTGTTAGGCCTGTTTGTTCATTCAGTCGTCCGGCCTGGGACCCGTCGCCCATTCGACCCCGGGAGCCACTTATCGCCGATATCGTGACCCAGCCTCTACACATGATGACAGGCCGATTTGCTTCAACTGCAGAGGGATTGGCCACATTGCTCGCCAGCGCCGCAATCGGACGTATCCACCGTATCGGTCCTTCAGATACCCAGCATTGAGATCCCTAAGATAAGGTTCTGGCAATTTGTCTATAAAGGACCTGAAATTCATGTTTGTGTAAGTGGTAATGTTGCGGTATGTCAAGCGAGCAAATGGTGACGAGTTTGTTTAGGGGAACGAGTCGAACTGCCACTGCTTAAGGGCCGTTTGCAGCTGTAAAAGTTGACACGCTACGCTTTTCTGAATTATAATGTCAACAACGCCTGAAGATGCAAGAGCATCATCACGGCCTTTACGAAACGTAACATACTGTCGGAGAAAGTTTGCATGTTCAGATTTTAAGTGAGTTTCCTGTACACATAGCACTTTTGGATTGTGTTCGTGGAGAAGTTCTTGCACATCATCGAGGTTCCTAAGAAGGCCACTGACGTTCCGACCGAGTAAAAGAATGTGTGAGGTATGATGGTATGTAAGGAGTTCATTTTTACAATAAAGAGCGTACAGCTCAGCACTCCGCCCTGCAGTACACTTGTTTCCTGTGTGATTGATTGATTGATGGGTTTTAATGGCGCAAGGGCATCTTTGGCCAAAGAGCGCCAAGTCTATGGATACATTCAATGATTTATAATATAAATATATATAAAGGTCGTAAACGAATTGTAAGGATGTTGAAGTGTGCTATACAAAAGGGTAAAAAATTTTGTAGTGACAAAGGTTTAAAACGCCTAGCTAAACAATGATGCCCAGTCAAAAAATCCCTCAGAGCGATCTTGTTGGACATACAGAGTTCTTGAGGGTCCTTCAAGAAATCTTGTGGGCGCCCTTCCGATTCTTGAAGTAGAGCTCCAAGTCGGGCTAGTTGGTTGACATGCATGGTATAATTTTTTAACTGCGCTAACACACACTGACAAGGACGAGGCAGACAAGACGTGCGCAGACTCGCAACTGAATGTTTAATGGGTGAAAATGACATATATACAGAGAAAAATGAACACATCTGATTGGCAATCCAACCATGGATACGTTGACGTCACACAGTAGCATCTAAAAACGCCATCTCGCAATCAGCTAGTGACACCGAAGGTTCGCTAACACACCCACGTGTAGTTTTTATCTTAAATGCCTCAAACAGTTCCCTAGTACTACGGTCCCTATGACGGTACAAAATTCTAGTTTGTTTAAGAAGTGGGAGGCAAGTTTCCTTGTTTAGTTTTTTACAGTCATTACAATGCTTAGCCACGTGGGAATAACCATCTGAGGTGCTGTTTGTTTTATGTTCTTTCAGCCGAACGTTAATACATCTAGCCGTCTGGCCGATGTATACACACCCACAAGAAAAAGGAAATTCATACACAACTGCGCAGGCACAGGGGACAATGGTTGACCCTTGCTTATGCTCAATCTTGCAGACAAAAGGGCTGTGGTTAGATGCCCTGTCAATTACATTCATTACTCTAGCACATAAACGCGACATTTTCTGAGGGGCTGAGAATACGACGTTGACCCCATACCGCTGCGCTACATTCTTCAAATTGTGTGCAACTTTGTGCTGGTACGGAATTACAGCAAACGCTCTTTTTTCAATATTAGTGCGGGGTGAGTGCACACCACTATTTTTAACTTTCCTTACGAGTTTCTCACATGTTGCTCCAATTACAAATTTTGGGTATCCAGCATTCGTCAGCCTAGTCACTTGGAAACTGATACTTTCCGTTACTACGTGGGGGCATGACTTCTGTAGTGCTGCATCTATGCACGACAAGGCAATTCCACTCTTTACAATCTTCGAATGCCTGGAGGAAAAATTGAGGGGGGACTTATGGGACCTTGGTCGATAAAACCAACATGTGTGGAATAACTCAAAACGCAAACGTATGTCCAGAAATTGCAATTCATTTTCGTGGGGAAGTTCTGTAGTAAAATTGAGGCCTAGTCCCGACCTACAAAAACCTCCTTTACTCGAAGAGACAGTTCTTCAAGCCTACTTCCATCTACAAAAATCAGGTAATCGTCGACATAGCGAAAGACACGGGAAGCCATACTACAGACTGTTGTATTAACAGCCCTATCCACTTTAGCCAGGAAGATGTTGCTGAGGGTAGGGGCAACCCTAGACCCTATGCACACCCCTGATTTCTGGATGTATTGCTGCCCTCGCCAGCATACATATGTGGACGACAAATACATGCCCAGTAATTCCAAAAAAGCCTCAAGGGAAACGCCACACTGCATGACAAAGCAATGTTCATCATTAAACTCCGTAATGCACTCTTTTACGGCTACCATAAGTTCGCCCTGCGGTATTGCATAAAACAAATCCTCAACATCTAGGCTGAAAGCTTTGCACCCGCCTGGGTTTTCCTTCTCTAGGTAGCGTACCAAAGCAGTAGAATTAGGCACCAAATACGGATCCGCTATCTCTAAATTGGCGAGGTGCTCTTGAAGGAACCCTGCCACAGTGTACTGCCATGTACCCTTTTCCGAAACGATGGAACGTAACGGCAAGCCAAGCTTATGGGTTTTCACAGAAAAAAAGAGCTGTAGAGACAACCCGGTACTGTTCTTGATACACGAGCGTAACTTACTGAGGTTCAGGTCCTCCAAAAGGGCCATAGCCCTGTCCTTAATCTTTTACACTTCACAGAGGCGGGAATGAAGTTTTTTGCCAATGCTGCACGGGCCTTGTCTAAGTACGCTTCCTCTGGAACCACCACAAACATCCCTTCCTTATCGGACTGAAGAAGGCACAAATTAGAAGAAGTCAGGTGATCAACAAGCTGCTTAGCTTTCCCCGAATCATGTTGTCTTCCTGGTGCACTCTTGAGGACTTGGATGCATTCCTGCGTGCACCTCAGGCGGACGTTTTCTGGCACCTGACGGCAGATGCCTCTTGCCATGGCCAGCTTCTCTGTGGGGGAAGACGCCGGTTCGTGGCAAAATTTCGGGCCTAGTTGCAAAATCCTTTTAAGGTGCTCCGGTAGTTCCGCACCATCTACACACATGACATTTTCTTGCGATACACATGCTTTCCTTTTTCTTTTCTTCGGCAGTAGTGGGAAAAAAGACGACCACAACAGTTCCGTAGCTTTGTCTGCTTCTCTCTTCCAGTCCTTGTAGTTCCTGTCAATCCTTCTAGGTTCTTCATCATCTTTGGCGCATGCCACGTAAAGGCAGTCTTGAAAGAAACGTGCTTGCCTCCACCACTCTGACCGAATGATGCGATTTACCCTCCGCGCGTGACCAACCGATGGTTGAAGAAAGCCAAACAGGCCCTGCGTTTCCGGTGCAATGGTTCCTTGTTTCAGATGCCATGCTGATACTCTTGCCTTGAAGACACACACCGCTACTATGGACGCCAGACGCGCACAATCAGAGAAAAAGCCCGGAGGCAAGACGTGGCCCGTTGCAAAAGAAACACACTGAAGTAGAGCTCCAAGTCGGGCTAGTTGGTTGACATGCATGGTATAATTTTTTAACTGCGCTAACACACACTGACAAGGACGAGGCAGACAAGACGTGCGCAGACTCGCAACTGAATGTTTAATGGGTGAAAATGACATATATACAGAGAAAAATGAACACATCTGATTGGCAATCCAACCATGGATACGTTGACGTCACACAGTAGCATCTAAAAACGCCATCTCGCAATCAGCTAGTGACACCGAAGGTTCGCTAACACACCCACGTGTAGTTTTTATCTTAAATGCCTCAATGTCTTGTCTGCCTCGTCCTTGTCAGTGTGTGTTAGCGCAGTTAAAAAATTATACCATGCGATTCTTGAAGGTCCCTCAAATCTTCTATAGGCGACCCACCTACAGCAATAAGATTCTTGTGGGTCCCTCAGGACGCTCTATGGGCATTATTCCCACACCAATGAGATTCTTGTAGGTCTCTCAAACCTCCCACAGGCGACCTTCCCACAGAAATATGGTTCCAACATACCCTTCCAACAGCAATACGATTGCGCGTCATATGGCAGAATTATTATAGGTGCTTTATACTGAGGATAACTTTTGGGCTTCTTAAATGCGTTTCACAAACAAACTAGTCGGCACATCACTTAATTTTGTCATATTAGGCCAACAACGACGTGACCGACGACCGCGATCGAGTCGTCGCAGTGTGCGGGCTTCGAACTACCGTATGTTCAGAACGCCGACGAAGCTGCCGATCGACTGCGATAACAACCGTCCAGCGACATCGCGATTTCCACAACGCCTCCGTGTGTATTTATACTTTCTCATGCTCCGAAAATATCGGACCATTCTTCCGAAGTTGGAATGCACAAACTTCAATGAGCCCTTTTTACGTTCAGCGGAGGATACGTACGTATAGCGCAGCCAACGATCGAGTTCGTACGTGCACCCCACCGGCGGATCTGAACTGACAACTGCTTTTATGATTCAGTTTTGGCCACAGCGATTTGAAATCGACCACTTTTCCGGAACTTCGCACAGTGCATATACACAAGAAGCGGGGAAGCGAAGGCTGCCGGTACGTCGCACTTGATCGCCGCAGCGTTTAGCTGAATGAAATGTGGCTATGTAGACGGGTACATTTGTACGCAATGTTATGCTGACACACTCAGCTTTTCAGATGCACTGGCTGTTTTTTATTATACGCCAAACAGTCAGCAAGCGACGGCCATTTGACACAGCAGCCTCGCTCGGCCGAAATGAGTGCGCTCGTGAAAACCGCCTCGATCTGAATGTGCGATTTCGACTCGATGGAGCACTTCTCCGACGCAGATCTCGAGTTATTGTAGAAATCATTGTTTTGATATTTTGTCTCACGTCATCACGCAAGAAACTGGCGTGAACGGCCTTGTTTATTCGCGCATATGCTTGCAGCACAGAACACCCATACAAACTTAGCTTGCAGTTTCCAATTGCCTAACGCTGCTGATGTGAAGCTCCGTTGACAATTTCAGCGGGCGCCAAATGCGCGAGGTAGCCGCGCCATTCCGTGGGCGCACTGCTGGAAACAGTACCGCAGTAATGGTACGTTTGCGGTATCGAATTCAATTACGTTGTTTACATATATTGTACGGTACCTACGACCGAAATGCAAGCAGCGAAGTATGGAAACACTTAATTACGCATAACAACTAGGTATTTTATGAATTGTGTAAGCCTTATCAGTGCATCTAGCAATTATATATATTTGCCTAGAATGTTGAAACAAAGGTGATTTTCGCCAAGCAGTATACTGCTTGAACTGCACCATCAAAAATACGTGAGTCATATAGCATTTGGTTTAAAACCAATATTGTAAGTGAAATATATGCATACACAAATTGACTATCAAGTTGTGTACACATAATAGACATGCATCTATTATACAATCAACATTTTGAAATACAAACCCACTGTTCCTTTAGCCCAAGTATTGCAAGCTTGTCCTCTTTACACACTGCTAAAATGCCTGCCAAAAGAACAGCATACTTTCACTGGAACAGCAGGTTTGGTTGAGATATGTTCAGTAATCAATGTGTGCATGCTCTTCACGAATAAAACTCCCACAACATCTTGAAGTAGCCAATGCAGCATTTACGAGACTCTGTCTTTGTCAGAAATAAATATTGTCAAGCTTGCACAGTGTTCTATATAATTCTATGGAGCAAAACATTGCTTTAAATGCACGCTAAAGTGCACAGATAAACGAAGTTGAAGATTTGCACTTAAGTATATATGAAATAGTGTCACTACTGAAATATGTATAATTAGTTCCAATTACACATGGTCAGCCAACAGCCGTCTAAATTGTCTGAGAAGGAGTACGCCCTTCAGCCTCATAATCAGCCCGCTGTGGTTGCTCAGTGGCTATGGTGTTGGGCTGCTGAGCACGAGGTCGCGGGATTGAATCCCAGCCACGGCGGCTGCATTTCAATGGGGGCGAAATGCGAAAACAACGTGTACTTAGATTTAGGTGCACGTTAAAGAACCTCAGGTGGTCCAAATTTCCGGAGTTCCCCACTACGGCGTGCCTCATAACCAGATCGTGGTTCTGGCACGCAAAACCCCATAATCTCACCTCATAATCAGCCTCTTCCTATTCATCAGTTTTATTGGTGTTAGTCAGTGCTCACACAGTCTTTAGTTTGCCTCATGTCTTCTTGTTACTTTTTTTGAGTGACGTGCAGCCACCATTCAACCCATTTATGTCTACTGCAATAACAAGGCCTTTCTAGGCCATCCCCACATCACCCGTCTTGAACCAGCCAACTCAAGAAAATCATTTGTAGAGTTTGCAGATATTGTATACCTCATGCACCTTACATGTAGCAAACACTGTCAGAAAGACTGGCCATTGTCTTCATGATCGATTAAAAGAACTACACAATAAAGTGTGTGCATGGAGGCAGACTGTCAGCACATTGCAGTACGCCTGTGCCTCCATTTCGTAAAAGAATGCACTATTAAGTACAGACAGGGATCCTAATGTGAGAATTAATAATGCCAAAAATATATTACATTCACGAGATTTGTAATTTCTTGGGCATTGGCGTGATAGTTTGCTGGTGAGGATGTCTCTAGCATATTTTATCAAATAAATTTATATTAGTGCTGCATCCTACATGGCACAAACAACCAACATCCAACCATTAAGACTACTACTGCCGCAGATATCCAGAAAAGCAAGAACAATGATGCAACCGAGACAGGATATCATCTGCGTAAAATCAAAGCAGTGCAAAGACAAGCCAAAGTGTCCGTTTCGCCGAGTGCTTTGCCGACGCTGGACACCCCTTGATGACGTTCAGACTGTTTCAACGAAGATCAAGCAACGACCACAGAATACAAAGTGCCAGCTACTGATGTTCAACGCTGAGCAACATCGTCTAACACCACTACGTGTGCACATCAGAATTTACACTAAGAAAGAAAGCACAACTGCGCATTCGGTAAGACAAGGACAAGGCCCAGACCCTGATGAATACAGACCACAAAGGGAATGTACACAAACCAGTGAACAGCGCCGCCCGTGCGAGGTTTCCTTTACCTTATCTGGCCTGCTGGAACTTCAGGATTGTTCTGATATGGTGTAACTGGACTATCTCTTTGACAAGGACACGGAAATAACCCTTCATGTCGCGGCGGGGAGTATGTAGAAACTTCTTCCTCACTCACCTGCTATCATCGTCATCGTGACTGTTCCATTAAACGCCATGTTTGCTCATCGACCGCTCTTCCTGTGTGGTCCTTCGCGGGTTTCTACAAAAGGCACGTTCAACTTTTGCAGCAGCTCTTCCTGTCTACCCGCCTTTTCTCATTTCAGAGCTAACTGCTGCTTCCCCGCACATTGCACTGCACCAAGTAGATGCCAGTGTGTGTGGCAAGCTCCCTTAGCTATTGCTGTTTGCTCCATAAACAAAAACAGGGAAACCTAAAATGCCACTTAGCTTCCACCACACACTTCCTTAAGCTTACAGAAACATTGGGGCCTCGACTATTTACGAAAGCATCTATTTTGCAGTAATTATTTTCGGTAAAGCACGGAAAGATGAAGATTTCGGGAAATTGGATCGGGAAAAGGCCCATACCCATCGCCCCCCCCCCCCCTGCCTACGGGCCTGCAGTGCATATGTATGTATAGGTTTATCAAAGAGCCAATCCAGGCAGCAGATGCAAACAGTCCAAATTGAAAAGCTTCATCATAATGCCACTGTCAAGCTCTAGGCAGCAGTAGTGTTGTTTAAAACAGCAAGTCAATCAAAACTGCTGAAAAACCAAGCATTTGAACACATTTGTCATTGTCATCCTTTATTCACACACAAAGGCATCTCTAATATGCACCAGAGAGTTTATGATAAAAAAGACACTGGTAGAAACATCAATTTTTACCACAAAGTAGCCACTAATCATGATATATGTATATACATTAAACTTTGGAATCTAAAATTGCCAGCATGACAACACATGTAGGAATCATACAGATATACACCAAGCACAGTCGCAATCAAGTCGATTGCAGAAGACCTCCCTCTGAGACTGATCAGAGAAAATCAAAACAACACACGAACAAGCTTCACAGCCCACTTATTATCACAGCAATGCGGAGGAACATGATTCTTCTGCACTAATTACTTATAAAATATAATAAGCAAGCCATGATGACTGCAACATCACAATTTCCAAAACTCGTTTTCAAGTACTTGACTAAAGAGAGGCAACTCAGTACAGCAGAAATGCAGAAGGGGGAGAACATTTGATAAAAGCAAAAAGTCATCCAACCGAGAGTAGCACGAATCTTCATGCTACTGTCAGGTGGGCGACTTGTCTCATTATCCAAAAGGCATGATGTCCCACTAGGCCATGTTACAGTATGGCGACTGATTTGGTTGGTGATCTATTGTTGCTGAAAAAGTTATAATACTGGTGTGTAGAGTAGAGAAACACACTAAACACTGATCTCAGAACAGCAAATTTTCTTCTGCATCAATCCTTGCACTTCATGCCAGAGTTCAATTAACAATATAAGGATTCAAGTGGATAATTCATTTTTAAAAATATATCTGCTCTTCACAAATAGATTACCCATTTATGTGGTACAAAAAGTTGTTGACATCTGTGATGCACTTTTAGTATACCTATCCTCCTATACAATCTTTGTACAAGTGTCGTTCCAAAAACTTTCTAAATAGCATTTTTTTACTGCTTCTGGCATACTGCACACAGCTAAGTGGCAGATCTAATTAATTTCTATTGAAGCCATAAATCCACAACCCTGTCAAGCGGCACTGGTTTAGGGCAGTTGTCGTGAGAGAGACAGGGGCAGGCACTAGTCACAAGATCACCTGCACCGCCGCGTGCTTTAATGCTTTGCTCTGCATTGCTGGTGGTCCTCCAATCAAATTACATATGCCCACCTGCATATGTAATATGCATGCAGCTATGCAAGCAGTTCACTGCCATCATCAGACTTCACACAAACACGGAGGCAAGCGGCCCGTGTAACCGTCGGCATGAAGAAACGGAACCAGCTGGAATCGAGACAAGAGTACAGCGGGGCATACGACGCCCGTTGACAGTACAGTAAACTTGCCATAATCCAACTTTGTATTCCGTGCTCTCAGTTCATTCAAACAAATTTAACATTTGTGGTCGGCCTGCTGTGTTTTCAATGTATTCCAATCAATTAATTCAAACTGCACCATTCGGTTAAATCTCTTAATTCGTACTTCTTGCTTGCGCATACTAGAAATATCAGCTGCTTTAGTCACTTCTAGCTGAACATTGTGCTCATATGAAATTAAAGCCAACAACCTGTCTGCACTTGTCAAAGCAATAAAAACCACAAGCTGAAAAGCTGTCCTTGCTGGAATACGAGAACTTTTTGTTTTGAAGTTGCATGCTGCAAGAAAGCAGTCACGAATTTGCAGTTTATTTTAAAAATATGATTACATGGATATTTCATTACAGCCATAAGCTGATATCTTGTCCGAAGACATAATCATACCTGCATCTGATAATTCAAACAAAATTCTGGGGCCCCCTCGACTTTGAATTATTGAACATCTACTGTACATATAATCAGTTGTCACTCTGTTGACCCAGAGACGGACGGCCAAATATAAATTTGCCAAGCATCTCAACACGCTTGCTTGCCCAAGCGAAATCCCTAAGGGCGTTCTGTCGGTCTTGCCAAAGGACATATCAGTGGTGTAAATATCCGGCTACTGTGCTCAAAGTCCTCTGTTCAACTCTAGTCGGTGGAAACTTTCCTATGTATTTAATATTAATAATGCAGTAAATTAATTAAACTACAATGTCATGATAACATGTAAAGGAAGAAAGAGAATGTTTATACCAATACACATAAGCAATCATTCCCACGCTAGCTAAAGTGCCTTGCTTGCAACTCCCGTATGCACTAACACTACACTTCTGTCAATTGTAGTTAGTCTATGGTCACTTGTGTTAGCTGGAAGCAGCACATTCTTGTTTAGATTAGCAACCTTTGTTAGTGCTCTTTATTTTTGGCAACTGTATATATTCTGTTTGATAATTAAAAGGTAGTACGATCGGGCTCGTTGACAGGAGCAGTTCGCTATCCGTGTCTTGTCTTTCGCGCCCTTTTCGATGCGGCGCCTTCTTCCAGATACAACATAAATGGCGACGAGGATTAAGGACTACGGCCACCATGTTCAACTGCCACCTGCCCCCATCATTTCTTGCTATTGCAGGGCTCTGCAAGTGTGCCCTGGAGGCAATGGAAGCAAGCGTTTTTCAACTACTTCGAAGCTCCCGAAGAAGCAATGCCAAGCAATACTGCTCAATGCACTTGGCCTGAAGGGGCAGCGGGTGTACTACAGTCTAGTGCCAGACAATGCAGACCAGACATCAAAAAAGACAGCACCGACATTTTTAAAGAGGCACTTGCAGTGCTAGACAAGCATTTCGCTACGACGGTGAACGAATTGATGGAGCGGCACCATTTTTCAAAGCATTGATGATGATGATATTTGGTGTTTTGTGGCGCAAGGGCCAAATGTGGCCAAAGAGCGCCAAGACAATGAATGGTATGTTTGCGATGATCGGTGAGTTCCGATGATAGGATGCTATGTGGCTGTAAAGGGGCCTAAGAACAAATCGCGGTATATGAGCGTAAAACATACATCGAATAGGATTATGGTAGTGACGTGTGGAGTGATCTGTGGGTCGTGAATGTATGAGAAGTGGTCATGGTGTTAAAATTAAGGATATAAAGTAGCACGATGCCTACCGAAGGCCTTTGTGGACAAAGACCATGAGGCATGTGCTTTATTTAATAAGATACTGCAGCACCGGCCTCTGCAGAGAGGCCGTGCTACACGTCACCTGGATAGATAACACGAAAATTGTATATGCCCTTTAAAAACGCGAGAAGTGATTGATATTTAAAAAGAGGTTCATTGCCCAAAAACATAGAAGGATGTAATGGGAGATTTAGCCGTGATGGTAATGGAAAATGTTTTTTCCTCTGAGGCTCCAACTCGGGGCACTGTAAGAGGACATGAAGTACACTGAGTGGCTCGCCACATTCGTCACAGACAGGTGGATCGCCACCGGACAATAAGTATGCGTGTGTACTGTATGTGTGTCCTATCCTGAGTCTGCAAAGTGTAACCTGTGTGTAGCGTGTTTTCGATTCTGACGGCCAATGAGCGAGATGAGGCTTGATAGTATGTAGTTTGTTGTTCGTTTCTCTGTCCCACAGACGTTGCCAGTAGGCTCTGACCTTTTTCTTGATAAATGGCTTTAGGTCCATTACAGGGACGGCTATGGGCGAAGTGGCAGCGTCTGTATGAGCAGATGTGGCTAGCTTGTCGGCCAACTCATTCCCTTTGATCTCGCGGTGCCCTGGCACCCAGCACAGCACAATTTGTTGCTTAGATGCATACGCGGTGCAAATTATGGAATAAAGAGCTATAATGACGGGGTTTCTGTGCCTACTGAGAGTTTTTAAACATTTCAACACGGATAAAGAGTCAGTAAAGATGATTGCCTTGGGTATGTCTAACCGTTTGATGTGTTTAACCGCCGCCAGGATGGCGTAGGCCTCCGCTGTAAAGATGGTTGTGTTTGGGTATAGAACTCCGGCAGCCCAAAAGGATGGACCGACCGCCGCGTAAGACACGCCAGTGTGTGACTTTGAGGCGTCAGTAAAATATTCCGGACAAGAGTATTTGTGCTGCAATTCGAGGAAGTGCATACGGATATGTGCGACCGGCGCATACTTTGTAACATCAACGAAGGACAGATCACAGTCAATCAGCTGCCACTGCCATGGCGGCAGCTGTACAGGAGAGGACATGACATCGTGTTCGTGGAGCGACACATCCATCTCTTCGGCAAGACTTCTTACTCGCAGTGCGTAGGGCTTTCTTACGCTAGGGCGGTTCTGAAAGGTTTGGGCACTGGACAGGTCATTTATAGTTGTGTAGGTAGGGTGAGTTTTGCTTGAGTTTACTTTCAGGAAATACATAAAGGACAAGTACGTTCTCTGCAGATGGAGTGACCATTCATTTGATTTGCATATAGGCTTTCTACGGGGCTTGTTCTGAATGCACCCGTAGAGAGGCGGATGCCCAGATGGTGGACAGGGTCCAACATCTTCAAGGAGCTCGGAGTCGCGGAGTGGTATATATTTTTCAAAGCATTGACAACATCTGGGGGAGTCCATCGAGGCTTACTCCATTGCCTTACGTGAGCTCGCCGCATGCTGCGACTTCGGCGACTGAACTGAAGAGGCGGTGCGTGACCAGCTTTTGGAAGGAGCAGCATCGAAGCAGATACGTGAGCACCTTTTGTTTGAAGGCTCCGTTTTGACGCTCAGTGTGGAGTAGTTGAAATAGGCAGAAGCATAGAGCTGACGCAGGGTGCAATGAAAAAGTTCAGACCTGATACAATGGTGCACCAGGTCACTGCTAAGCCGGCAAGTGAGTCTTCAAGTGCGTGTTATCACTGTGGCTTGAATGCACATCGCGCCAATGCACCGGACTGTCCTGCCAAGAATGCAAGGTGCCGAGAATGCAAGAAGATAGGTCATTTTGCTTCAGTGTGCCAGTCAAAAAGCAAGTACAATCGTCAAGATGACGGCGGAAAAATGGAATTGTCAGAAGCAACAAATGCGGTTACCGTTCTGACACCGAGCACCGACGAAACACCAGGAAAGCGAATTCATGTAGACGTCGGTATTAACGATTTAAGCCTGCGTTTTATCGTGGACACCGGCTCTTCTGTCTCGCTTCTCAACGACAAAATTTTTTGGAAGCACTTGGCTGGTTGCTCGCTCACCATTGCTAACATAAGGCTATTGGACTACTCACGTAAGCAAATTCAAGTGAGAGGTTGCTTCCTTGCGGAGATCGTCAACAAACAGACACGCACATGTGTTTTATGTGGCAAAATGCAGAACATTGCTTTTGGGACTTAATGCCATACCTTGCCTTCAACTTCGAATTCAAGGCAACACACTCAGCTGTCTTCAGATCAATGTGCAATCACCAACACTGCTGCCAGCAAGACTGCATGACAAGTTTTTCACATCTCTTCCCCAGGGAAGTAGGCCTGGCCAAAGGTTTTTAGCATCAAATAAAGATTTGCCCGTCGAGCAAACCTGTCATTGCAAAACAATGTAGGCTGCCGTTTGTGTTACAAAACACGGTGTCGAAGGATTTGAAGCACCTGGAACAGTGCGGCATCATTGAACGCATGGACGCTGCCGAGTGGATATCCCCCTTGGTGTTGTGCAAAAAAGAAATGGTACAATAGGCCAATGTGTTGATCTATGAGAAGTCAACAAAGCAATTAGTGTAGATGGTTTTCCACTCCCGCACACAAAAGCTTTTGCACCAGTTGGCAGGAGCAACAAGATTTTCGAAGCTGGATTTGAAAGAGGCGTATCACCAGCTGGAGCTGAGAATGGAAAGTAGTCAGTTCACACATTTCATCACACATGATGGTCTCTTCAGATTCAAACGGGTTTGCTTTGGACTCGCCTCAGTGCCAGCAGCCTTCCTGAAGATGATGTGTGCTATTTTGCAGGGATGCAGAGTTCTTTGTTACATTGACGACATCATTGTGTGGGGAAGCACAGTCAGTGAGCATGACAAGAATTCAGAAAAGGTTCTGCAGCGCCTCCCCAAGGCCGGGCTGAAGCTAAATGACAAGTGTGTGT
This sequence comes from Dermacentor silvarum, assembly GCF_013339745.2. Lineage (NCBI taxonomy): Eukaryota > Metazoa > Arthropoda > Arachnida > Ixodida > Ixodidae > Dermacentor > Dermacentor silvarum. Next base: position 14,824,369 of record NC_051162.1, read on the forward strand.
GTGCCATCGACCAGCTTACTTTTCTAGGGCATGTAGTGAGCAAGCAGAGGCTTACTTCTATTCATTCGAAGGTAGAAGCCATTGAATGCGCAACCGAATGCGAAGCTATCGAATGTGCCAGAGGACCTGACCAGCACTTCGCTCATTCCTGGGACTCGCAGGGTATTACTATCGTTTTGTGCCACATTCAACAAGCAACGAGTCTGAAGTTTATCGTCACGCAGGCCACTCGCTCCCGCATTGGTGTTAAGTCTCCTAACGGCTGCACATCTACAGTTCCAGCTGCAAGAGGCGTAACAAATGTGAAACATTCAATACAGCGTTTAGGGGATCGATTTTACCTGTGAAATCAACCACTGCGTGACCATGCTGACCACCTTCTCTGTATCTCACACTAATTGTAACAGTAAGTGCGGTAGCTTTCATTCAGCAGTCACATTCCCCTAGCCTTAAAAGCACATTTACAGAACACGCATGACTCGCCAGTGAACTTGGTGGCTGCGAGGCAGTGCCAACTGCTTGTACATCACACAAATTGTAACAACAAAAAGCAGTAGCTTTCATTCACAAATATCTCCCTAGGCTTAACAGCATGTTTACAGAACACGCATGACTCGCCATTGAACTTGGTGGCTGTGAGGCCGTGCCAACTGCCTGTACTTCACACAAATTGAAACAACAAAAAGCAGTAGCTTTCATTCACAAATATCTCCCCAGGCTTAAAAACATCTTTACAGAACACGCATGACTCGCCAGTGAACTTGGTGGCTGCGAGGCCGTGCCAACTGCCTGTACATCACACAAATTGTAACAAAAAAGCAGTAGCATTCATTCACAAATATCTCCCTAGGCTTAAAAGCATGTTTACAGAACACGCACGACTCGCCAGTGAACTTGGTGGCTACGCAACCATAACCACCACCTTCTATGTATATGCACTATATTTGTAACAGCGAAGTGCGGAAACTTCCAGTCACTCACTATGGTGAAAAGGGACACTAAACAGAAAGATGATTTCTTATGTATTAGCAAATTACATTCCTACAATACCACTCTTACTGTGAGAAGACGCTTGGTAAGCCAAAAAAGCTGCAAAAACAAGAGATAGGTGTCAAGGCTGCCCTGAAGTTTCTGCACCAGCACACTGTGATGTCATGAATTTTGACGGCATCTGCTGGGACCTAGTTAATTCTGTATCGGTAAGAATTAACTACATTATGTTCTATAGGAGCGAGAGACTGAATATGGAAAGCTTGGGAAACTTTTATTGAGCCAACACAGCCCAAGTAAAAAAAAAGTTTTTAAATTCGCAATGCCACGCTTATGTACCAGAGTTGGGGTTTCAGCATGAAATTCAAAAAGTAGAACTTAGACCTTCGCTTCCTGTTAACAAACTTATCGAAAAATTTATAACAGAGGTTCCGAAGAATTCTTTATCTGTCTAAGCTGATTTCATGTTTCATTTTAGTGTCCCTTTCAAGGAATGTTTACAGAACATGCATGGCCTGCCAGTGAATTTGGCTGCTGCATGGCCAAGTGGCTACTAATTTTTTTCCAGCCTATTAGGCAACTCGCACAAGTATGACTTATTACACACACTAAAAAAGACACATTGCAAAGACACTTCATCACAACAATACAAGAAATTATTCACAGAAGTAGGTGGAAGCTGGCACTCTAATATGTGCAACACATCAAATGCACATGGTGTGGTGATCAACTGCTGACAATGAAAGTACATAATGCCTACCTTCGCATTAATCCCTAGAACAAAGCAGTACATTCCATCAGACATTTTAACATAGCAAGAGCAAGTTTTGCTTGGCACACAATACTCTGAACTATGAATAATCATGGTGCCAACCTGGGCTCTCAAATACTTGGACACTTCTGGAACGTTACCAAATCTAGAAACAAAAAGCCCTTTTAGAACCTCTGGCATATCAAGAACTGGCTGTGCCTGTCCAAGAACACATGTCTGAGAGCATCTCCTATAGCTATGTTCTAGCTCTTTTTTGGCAGACAAAAAACTGGGTGAAAGCTCCATATGCATTGAAACTGTTCTCAAGGTTTGGTGCATGATGCACCGTTCAGCAATCTGTGCAGGCACATATTTAGCAGCTGTCACAAGCTGCAGTGCCTTGCCAATTCCATCTTCGAATGGAAATGTTGATGTAGCCCACAAGGGGCCAAACATTCGTGTTGACCTTGTGAGGTACAATAATTGATGCACATTAAAAGTCATTGCATTCTGCCCATAAAGCTTGGCCATCTGCTGAACAAATGTTAAGAGAGACTTCTCAGCAGCACAAATTTCACTTTCCAGAACAACATCCTTCAATAAAAGAAACACGGCCTTTGCAAAATGTGTGAAATGTGTCAGATAAGGTCGTGGCAATATGT
>NC_051162.1:14826871-14867903 GCF_013339745.2 Dermacentor silvarum
TAGAACAAGGCCGGGGCAGGTGCCGACAGGTGGTTGTTTTGCAGGTGGCCCAAAATTCCAGGAATAGGGCCGTCGGTGATGTGCTTAAAATGGCACGGAGCTGGGGAATAACTAAGAATAGGCGGAGGTAAATCGAAAAAGGAGACACAAACAATATGATGTGCCACGGAAAGCAAACCAAAAGGCGTGGTCACGGGAGAGAGAAGAATGATGATGATGATGACAGGTATGAGGATGGAATCCAGACATTCCGCGAATAGTACCCCCGGAGCAACGCCCCACCTTAGTTAGCGTAACCAAGGGCACTAAACAACGAAAGCTGGATAAGAGATGAAAGAGAAAAGTGTATTGTAGGGTGAGAAGAGAACAAGTAGTATAAACATAAAATACTCAAGATGAAGCTGGGAATATGAGAGAGGAAATCAGGCGATAAAGGCGAATTAATAGTGCTCTCTTCCGCTGTCTAAGGAGAAAGTGAAGGGTAGCGTGTAGGAGTGAGAATGAAGTCATGGTGATCCTTAAGTAAGGTAGCAACCTCGGAAGTTAAAGAGCAATGATTAAAGTAATGAAGTAGGTCGATACAGGATTCACCGCGGGCACAGTTACTATGATTAGAGAGATGAAATCGGAAAAAAGTAGAAAGGTAATCGGGCATGACAGGTTAGAAGTTGAGCAAGAGGTTTACGGGGCGGGAAGAAGGCAGGTATCTTGAAGACATTGGAACCCTGCGGTAAAGCGCCGTGTCCGTGCTATCGCCTGACAGGCAACATGCCACTGGCGTACGAGGATGCACGCATCCTAGATTTAATTGAGGCCTGTGAAATGAGAATGAACCTTGAAATTCCACTTGACGCAGCCGAACCGGCGATGCTGTCTGCAAGCTCATTGCCGTCAACACCCACCCCGATGGGCGGGCACGTGGAATAATAAGACGGGAGGGAATGATAGTATAGAAAGGAGGAGCTGTTTAATTTCATGGACATAGGTATTCATGGTGGTCAAAGCGGTATGGCGGGAGAAGCGAGAGGCATCAAATATATATGAAGCGGGGTAGCATGAGGTTAAGTGCAGACGTATGTGAGGGCCTCTAATAAACGCGATGACCTCAGTAGCATAAGCACTAGTTTGTGCCAATGATCCTGTATTGTTGGAGTTGTGCCAATGATGATTGTTGAGTTTAGTTGGCGCAAGGGCCAGATGTGGCCGAAGAGCGCCTAAGGCTATGATAATGACTTGTCAGTGGTACATGAATGGTGAATTATAAGGTGTTTGATAAAACAGATGTGGCATGGCTGTAAAGAGGCCTAAAATAGTCGCTGTAATGCGTAAAATCTATAGGTAACTAAGAATATGGCAATGACTAATGAAGTGTGCTATGGATACGAGGGATGCATTGTGAAAGATTGATGATATACTAAAATATGTCAGAGGCTAAAATTTTCAAAAACACTAATGCCTTAACATAGCCCTTGAGATGTAAGGCCTGGAGGCATGTGCTATACTGAGCTATTTATTATCACAGTGGCATCCTCTGGAGAGAGGATGCGCTACGTATTTCTTGGGCTGATAACATGCAACACAACATCATTCACAAAAAAGCGAGGACTGCTTTGGTAATGAAAAGCGGTTCTTTGCCAAGAAACAGCGGGATGGAGAGGGATAGAACAGCGGTATGCCAGAGGAAAATGTTTTCTTCCTCTCTCTCTCCGCTTCCCTACACTCCAGGAGGACGTGAAGAACGGTGAGCCTCTCGCCACATCTACCACAGGTTGGAGGATCATTACCATTCAATAGAAAATTGTGAGTACCGTATGTGTGTCCTATTCTGAGGCGACAGAATAGGACATCAGTTCGCCGTGTTTTTGACGCACAGGGCCAGAAACCTAACTGTGGCTTAATCAAGTGACGCTTATTATTTGTTTGCGCATCCCACAAGCGTTGCCAGTGACTTCGCAGTTTCTTGCGCAAGAAAGGTTTCAAATCTGTTACAGGGACAGCAGCGGTAGGATTAATAGTGTGCGGTGTTATTGATGTGGCCATTTGGTCGGCAAGAACATTACCCTCGATGTCTCTATGCCCAGGCACCCAGCATATTATTTGTTGTTTAGATGCATAAACAGAGCCGATCAGTGAGTAGAGGTTGGTAATTACAGGGTGTTTATGTTTTTGCGGCATCATTAACGCTTTAACAACGCTTAAAGAGTCGGTAAATATTACAGCCTTTTGGAGTTTCAATCTATCAATGTGTTTCACCGCCGATAGTACTGCATAGGCCTCTGCCGTAAGATGCTTGTGTGGGGATAAAGTACATCGGATTCCGAGAAGGACGGACCGACTGCCGCATAGAAAACGCCAGCATGTGACTTTGATGCGTCTGTGTAAATTCAGGGCAAGAGTATTTTGACTTTAGTTCTAAAAAGTGCATTTGAATGTGTGCATCTGGCGCGTGTTTTGTGACTTCAATAAACGATGTGTCACATTCAACCAGCTGCCACTGCCACGGCGGTAGCAGTTTTGCTGGAGGCATTAGGCAATGTTCAAGTAGTGCAGCACCCATTTCTTCACTGAGCTTTCTCACGCGTAGCGAGAAGGGCTGCTTCGCTGTTGGTCGATTATTAAATAGTGTGTGGCAGATGTGGTATCGTTTATGGTAAATAGGTAGGATGTGTACGGTTTGAATTTATTTTAAGGAAATATGTAAAGCTGGCATAAGTCCTCTGAAGGTGGAGCGACCACACGTTACTTCCACATAAAGGCTTTGTACGGGGCTTGTCGTGAAGGCCCCAGTCGCGAGGCGGATTCCTAAATGGTGAACAGGATCCAACATTTTTAAAGCACTGGGTGCAGCAGACTGATAGACTATCGCGCCGTAGTCAAGTCGTGAGCCGACAAGGCACCTATACAAGTTTAAAATACATTTCCTGTCACTGCCCCATGTTGTACGCGACAGCAGCTTCAATAAGTTCATTGTTTTCAGGCACTTAACCTTCAAGTATTTGATGTGCGGAACGAATGTGAGTTTCGAGTCCAATATGATGCCTAGAAACTTGTGCTCTTTCCTTACAGGTAATGTGGTACCAGACAGCTCAATAGCAGGGTCTGGTACTATTCCTCTCTTATTAGTGAAAAGGACGCATGTGCTTTTCTGTGGGCTCAACCTAAAACCGTTTTCATCAGCCCATTAGCCACTTATTTAAGCCATGCTGGACATGTCGTTCGCAGACAGCAAAGTTGCACGATTTAAAACCAATCTGGACATCATCTACATATACAGAGTAGAACATCGTTAGTGGAATAGCCGTGCGTAGAGAATTCATTTTCACATAAACAGTGTACAGCTAAGCACACCGCCTTGCGGGACACCAGTTTCCTGGGTGAAAGACCAAGACACGGCCTGGCCCACACTTACACGAAAGGTACGGTTAGAAAGGTAACTTTGGATAGTACGCAACATGTTGCCGCGGATACCCATAGCGGAAAGGTCTCGGATAATACCGAAGCGCCATGTGGTGTCATATGCTTTCTCTAAATAAAGAAATACGGAGAGAAAAAACTGTTTGTGTATAAAGGCATCCCTTATGATTGCCTCGATGCGGACAAGGTGGTCTGTAGTCGACCTACCTTCTCGGAAGCCACATTGGTAAGGATCTAGCATTCCGTTGCTTTCTAGGACATAGATTAGGCGCCGGTTAATCATCTTTTCGAAGAGCTTGCACAGACAGCTTGTCAAAGCAATCGGTCTGTAGCTACTAGATAAGGACGGGTCCTTGCCCTGTTTAAGTATGGGGATTACTATAGCTTCTTTCCAAGAAGATGGAATGGAACCAGCAGCCCACATGACATTAAAAAGAGAGAGGAGTGTCTTTGTGTTTCAGGGTGTAGGTGCTTGATCATTTCATACATGATACGGTCAGCACCTGGTGCCGAGCCGTTGCAACAAGCGAGAGAAAGAAGCTTTAAGTTCAGCTAAACTAAACGGGCAGTTGAAATGTTCATTTTGGGCACATTTCCGATCGAGGGGCTGTCGCTCTGTGCGCTCTTTGAACCACAGGAATGTTTGTGTATAATGAGATGCACTGGAGACATATTCAAAGTGTTCGCCCAGACAGTTTGCCTGATTCTCCAGGCCATCTCCTTGGGTACTCACTAAGGGCAGCGGGTTCGTCTCACGGCATTTTAATTTATTCACCCTGTTCCACACTTTTGGCTCGTCTGTGTAGGAATTTATTCCAGAAATGTGCCTCTCCCAACTCTCTCTCTTAGCACGTCGACGTGTCCTTCTGCCTTGCGATTTAACCTGTTTGAAATTAATAAGATTTTCGGCAGTAGGAGAATCGCGAAGCAATCCCCAAGCTTTGTTTTGATTTTTGCGCGCTTTACGACATTCTTCGTTCCACCAAGGAATGCGGCGCTTCTGAGCCAGTCCGCTAGTTTGTTTAATACATTTTGTAGCAGCGTGAATAATAAAACCAGTTAGATATGCTACGGCGTCGTCCACGTTAAGAGCAACAATGTCATCACGGCCTAAGTGTGTTAGCTCTCGGAACAATTCCCAGTTCGCCGAGTCCATGTTCCATCGAGGAGGTGGTGACAAGCATCCATCTCGTTTCGTTGAGTTCAACATAATTGGGAAGTGGTCGCTTCCATAGGGGTTCTTGAGGACGGACCACTCCAGGTATGGCATTAGAGTGCTCGACACTATGCTTAAATCTATGGACGAATATGTGTTATGTGTGATACTGTAGTACGTAGGTTCTTTCTTGTTCAATAAGCATTCACCTGAAGAAAACAGAAAATTTTCTATAAGGCGCCCTCGCGCATCGCAACGAGAGTCGCCCCACAGGGGGCTATGAGCGTTAAGGTCACCAGCGACTATGTATGGCGGAGGAAGTTCATCGATGAAGCTCTGAAATTCTGTTCTGGATAGCTGATGGGAAGGGGAATGTATATGGAGATAATTGTGACTAGTTTACCAAACAACACTGCTCGGACAGCAACTGCCTCAAGGGACGTTCGGAGGCTTAATTGCTCACATGCAACGCCCTTATCGACCATTACGGCCACACCCCCTGACGAGGCGAGAGCGTCGTCGCGGTCTTTGCGGAAAGTGACATATTGCCTTAAAAAGTTCGTCTGTGTTAATTTTAGGTGTGTGGTGTAATAGTTCAGCGCAAATCCGCTAGGTGGAGATAAGTAATTAAAGAGAAACTGAGACATCCACCCAAATGTAGCAATTCACTACTATGGAAACCCGACCGGGTTCCTCGAAAGAAAGCCTCGCAGTTGAAGAAAAATTCGTCCTGGTCCGGGACTCGAACCCGGGACCACCGCCTGGGGCAGCCGCTCTACCATCTGAGCTAACCAGGCGGCTAGCAGATGGCAGGGCGAAGTCGAATTTGTCGACAACTCGAAGCAAAGGCAAGTTTATGGTGTAATAGTTCAGCGGAAATCCGCTAGGTGGAGATAAGTAATTAAAGAGAAACTGAGACATCCACCCAAATGTAGCAATTCGCTACTATGGAAACCCAACAGGTTCCTCGAAAGAAAGCCTCGCAGTTGAAGAAAAATTCGTCCTGGTCCGGGACTCGAACCCGGGACCACCGCCTCAGTTTCTCTTTAATTAATTTTAGGTGTGTTTCTTGTACACACATCACCTTTGGACTGAATTTGCGGAGGAGTTCTTTAACATCAAGATTACGTATAAGTCCTCTCACGTTCCATTGTAATACTTGGATATCCATAATGGAAAAGAAGTTAATGATGTGTGTACAGAAAGATTGGAGTTAGTTCACGAGACCTTTCAAGGCCCCGTGATGCGTGGTTTTCCTTTCTTCCCGGTGCGCTCCAGGGAGCTGCACCGTTCTTTGGGCGTCTGAGAAGCCGGTGGTCTGCTTGTGTCCATCACCTCGTCTGAGGCGGTGGACAGTGCCCGCTCAGCGGGGATGTTCGCGGGGGTTTCAGGCCGAACTGCACGGGCAGTGGCCCTGGGTCCAGCAGGCCCGCGGGTCTGCTGGCCCTCCTTGGCAGGGGGCGGAACAGCGCTGGCTGCTCCAGCCGGGGGGGGGGGGAGGCTGATGGCGTGACCGCCGTCACACTCCGTGTGACTTGGGCAGCCGCCGAAAGATGTGGCGCTGCCCCCCGGCGCGCTACATCGGAGTATGAAACGCCTACGTGCCTCTGGGAAAGATAGGTTCAGTTTGACTTTCAGTTCTATAATTTGTTTCTCTTTTTTCCACGAGGGGCACGATCGCGAGTAGGCGGGGTGATCTTCACAGTTGGCACAGCGGGTTGCTGAAGTGCAGATGTCAGAAGCGTGTTCATTTGAACCACACTTAGCACAAGTAGCGCGCCCTCGGCAGTTTTGCGACCCATGCCCAAAACGCTGACACTTGAAGCATCGACGCGGATTTGGGATGTATGGCCTGACACGAAGCTTGCAGTAGCCGGTTTCAATTGATTCTGGTAGTTTGCTAGTTCCGAAAGTAATAATATGCTTGGTAGGTATTTGCTTGTAATCTCGCCTAAGTGTTATCCTCTGCACCTTGACGAAGTTCTGGTCTTGCCATCCTTCAAGTAGTTCGCTTTCACTTAGTTCAAGGAGATCATCCTCCGAGACGACACCGCGCACTGTGTTCATCGACCTGTGGGGGCCCACAGACACGGGGATGTCTCCAAACGCCACAAGTTTCGAAAGCTTGTCGTACTGTGGTTTGTCGCGAACTTCTAGAAGATCGCCGCTTCCCATCTTCGTTACTTTATAACCTGGGCCTATTGCTTCAGTGAGACATTTGGCTACAACAAAAGGCGAGATCATTCGGACTGTCCTAGTTTCGTGCTGGCTGTGTATGACGTGATACTTCGGGAAAGACTGCTGTGGTTTCAAAAGAAATTAAAACTTTCATCGGTGCGCCCCCTTTTCAGGGAGCGATCAGGTAGTGTGGGAAAAGCATTTGCCATGTAAAAATGGTAAATTCGGCGGCGATGGTAGCCACCCACCACCGAGCCCAACAAGGGGACGCTACAAGTTTAGAATACTTGCAGACGCCAGCCATGCATCGCCGCTATAACCTAATATAAAATACCCAAGGTTGGATACGAGGAATAAGGATTATAAACAGGGATAAGGTGCCTCAGAAAGGCTGGCCAACATTTCGATAGGAGGACCTATCTTCGCCTTTGATAGGAGGACCTATCTTCGCCTTTGACGAAGATAGGTCCTCCTATCGAAACGTTGGCCAGCCTTTCTGAGGCACCTTATCCCTGTTTATAATCCTTATTCCTCGTGTGCTACTCCATTAGTCAGCCATCTTTTTTTATTTTGGATTTCCAAGGTTGGATAGCTACACCAGGTTAACCCTTGCCGCCTGGAAATTTGGAAGTGAGAAGAAGTGACTAGAAGACAGGACAGTTGCAAAAGTGAGAGAGAAAGACAAAAGATTGGAGAGGGGGACAGGCAAAGGCGACTACCGATTTCCCCCGGGTGGGTCAGTCCGGGGGTGCCGTCTACGCGAAGCGGAGGCCAAAGAGGTGTGTTGCCTCCACCGAGGGGCCGTAAAGGTCCAAACACCCGGCATCGGCTCAACCTCCAGGATCCTCTTTTCCCCGAACACGGCTAAGCCGCGCACGGCTACACGCGGCAGGGGCCAACCCTCATGTGCTCGGGTCCGTGGTGTCGCAACACACCAAACGCCTGCTTACGCAGGCGCCCCTGCGGGGTCGACCCACTTTAATGATGCGGCCATGAGGGTGAAACAAGAGGGAAAGAAGAACTAGCGGAGAAAGAGGTGTAGGAACCATCTGCATACAGATGGTATACAGGCAGGGATGTTACACGACGGACTTGATGGAGTTCCAGAAGTTGAAAAGGAAGGCGAAATTTAAGACTAGGGTGAATGAGCCAGGGATTAAGAGGATACTGGGTATCACGAGGGTCGTACGTTGAGGGGCCATAGAAGGTAAGGGTTTTAAGACTAGAAAGGGAAAACTGAGCATTAATCGATCCAATTCAATAGGTAGGGGGAGAGCATGGGCGAGAACCTGAAGGGAGGAAGTGTGGGTGGTGCGAAACGCGCCATAGTTAAGAGGAGAGTGCGTTGAATAGAGTTTAATTTAAGTTTAAATTCCGAAGTCGGGAAAGTCGGCCACCAGAACGGGGAGGCATAAGTGATAGAGGGAAGCACCACCTGATTGTAAAGCAAACGTAGAACGGGAGGAGACAAAGAATAATGCATGCGGATGAATAAGAGGAGACGGGTGCAGAGAAGATCGGATTTCGTACGGAGGTTTAAGTGTTCGTTAAACGTGAGATTGGTATCAAAAATAACGCCCAGAATCCTAATACTAGTTTTTGATTACACGGAGGTTCCGTTGACACGAACAATGGGTTGACGGGTGCCTTATGATGATGATGTATGACTATTAGGAAAGTAGAGAAAAAAGGATTTGACGGTGCTGATAATAACTTTACACCGAGAAGCCCAAGCAGAAATAAGACAGAGATTCAGAAGCTTTCGCTTCAAGTTCTAATCTACTGGTGGGGGAAATCACTATCACCGTGTCATCTGCGTATGCTTGGACGAAGACATCTGGTGGAAAAGGGATTTCAAGCAGGCCGTATATAACAATGATCCAGAATAGTGGACTGATAGGGGGACCTTGAGGGCTGCCCAATGTGGGAGTAGCAGATACCTCGCCAGCCTGGGAACGGAAAGTGACGTTACGGTTTTGGAGAAATGAACGTATAAGGTGGTAGAGGTTGTTGGGGCAGTTATGGGAGCGGAGAAAGTGTAAAACCGTGGGATGCCAAACGGTATCAAAAGCGCTTTTGAAGTCCAGGAAGATGAGTAACGCGTTAAGTTTCTTGTCTTTAAACGAGTCGAGAGTCTTACGGAGGCGCTAGAGGGCGATTGGCGCACTTTTCTCATGCGTGAATCCAAAATGATTTTTGTGAAGCAGGTTGGAGGAATCTAAGAAAAAGTAAAGGCGGGAATTTAGTAAACGTTCTAAAGATTTGCCGAATAATGAATTCATTACGATGGGTCGATAAGACGAAGGAGAGTCGGGAGGGCGGTTGGGTTTCGCGATAAAAACAATACGTCCTTTGCGCCAATGAGAGAGGAAGTAGATATATTGAGACACTGATTGAACAAGAAAACAACAAAGGGCGAATGATATTGGAATAAATTTTTAGCATGGGCAAAGTGACACCATCGAGGCCAGGTGAAGCATGTAGATTTCCGGAATTAAGAGCGCGCTCGATTTCGCCGACAGTGAACGGCAGATCATTGACAGGAGGGTGATACGGAGTGTCGGTGATAACTCTAAGGCGTGTATGATAGAGGTCATCTGTCGCAGGGGAGTCCAGGGAGATCTGTTGCGTTAACAGAAACTTGCGGAATCGAGCACGCTCGACGTAAAACTGCCATCGGGATGGGGAAGAGAAGGGAGTTGATTTGAGACGTTAATTTTGTCAAAAGAAATTAGGAAAGAAAGACCAAACAGATTACGTTAGGAAAGGTCAGAACAAAGCAATTTCGTTCGAGGCCGAGGTTTTAGCGCGGTCAATATGCATTTTATAGGCGGCGTGAGCGTCTTAATACTGGTCCTGGAATGTCTGGCGAAGTAGTGGGTCTGAGGTTCTCTGGAAACGCCGGCGTAAAGCACGGAAACGCCGGATAAAGCACGCGTGCCCGTCGGCCACGTTCCCATCCGCGTGGTAAACAACGCTAGGCAGCAAGTTGCTCTGGCATCAACCATGGTTGTGACTCCGCTATTTATGCAGACATCTTCATTGATGGCAGCTCCTATTGGAGACTTTCAGGCCAATCGGCTGTTATCCCTTCCTCTGTCAGTGGACGCCAAGTTCATGACCTTCCTCGTGTCAACGCTCATGCGCGGCGTCTAACAAAGGATGATATCCCTTTGCTGAGGTTGATCTTTCTATCAGAGTGTTTGGTCATGCAGTCCAAGGCTCCACTCCTCACTCGGGTTCCAACCAGGCAGGGTAGGTAGGGGGTGACCTTCTGCCGAACAGTGTCAAGGCGAGAATGACCATCTACACGATTGGTCAGCCGAAGGGGAAGATAGCAGTAGTCGACTTGGCGCGGTTCTTCCGCAAGATGACCGGGAAGATGAACAAACAAGATGACCAGGCTGACTTTCAGAATGAGACTTGGGGAACAACAACAGCAATCATCCCAATACGTAGCAAGATGAGCGGGCTATGGTCAACAGGCCCGTACGTCTTGTCTTGTGACTACGGCGTACTGGAACGCTCGGGTGAAGCACATGTTCAAGTGCAAGTCAGTGGCCGACTCAAAAAAAAAGGAAGTCGAGGTGACCACACTCCCAAACGCAAGTCTGGGGGTGATTGGTGGAGAGGTGATCGTGTTGCATGTCCTGATCGACCAGGAAGTCTAGACCAATGGACATCTCCGGCGACCTTGATGTTCTATGTGCATCTGAGGTAAATGCGGCCCCGGCCGGGACCGGGCTTTCGGGTCGGCCCGTGCAGTGCTCTAGTTTGGAGTGGTGCAACGACCGGATGTGCGATCTGGTGAGCTTCTAGACGTAATTGTTAGAAAATTTTATGAAATTTATGACAAACACTTCTTACAAAACTTAACAGGTTGTGAAAAGCGGGCCACACAAGCGAATGCATGGCGGACGCCTCAATCAGGTACCGAGAGAAATTGCGTTCATGCAATGCGCAAACGGTATCAGAAAACATGAGAACCGGAACTCAGAAATGAACTGCGCGTTGCGTTTGTTAGAGCGCGTGTTGCGTACAGAAGACAAATTGAAGACCCGAAGGCATAAGCGAGCAAATTATTCTGTACTGAGAGCTCGAAAAAGAGCCTCTTCGGTATAGCGTTGAAGTCAGCGTGTCAAAAACTTCGACCGTCAATTATATTGCCTGCCCTTCGAGCTCCGGCTGGAGATATGACTGGCGACGTATTGACATCTGCAGCATTATTGCTTCGCACACATGTTTCCCGCGATGATATCAGCCACGACACACCTAGACACAGAAAGCTTAGAGCGGTAGTCAAATTGAACATGCCATGGTACTTGGCAGGACTAGCTCAGCTCCAGGCCTTGAGGGCAAAATCTTTCCTATTCTAAAGAAGTTGTGGTTGAGACCGACTCCCAGGCGATTGGAGGTGTTGTTTTTAGTTTGTTTTTTTGTCAGGAAGCCGTTGCAAAAGTCACCTGAGATCGTTCGCACCGGCATGTGCGAGAGAACGGCATATGCACTGACAAAGGACTGCTTGCGGGTGGCTAGCCATTACTGTGGGAGTGGAGGATACGAGTGCCCCGACTGGCGAGAAGTGATGTTTGGACCGCTCCCATGGCGTCCTTTAGCATGTGGCGCCCCAAGCACCTATTGAGGTGGAGACGCCTTGAGGTCGGCATATAATCGGCGTTTGAAAAACTGCGACCGCCGATTATATTGTCTGCCCTTCGAACGCCAGCTGGATAAATGACCGGCGACGTATTGACATCTGCAACATTACTCTGCTTCGCACACAGGTTCCCGCGATATCAGCCACGAAACACCTAGACACAGGAAGCTTAGAGCGGTAGCGGGGGCCCCGGCTGTCGCGAGGCGCGACGATGTACCGTTCTTCCTGGGCGAAATTTAACATGCCATGGCACTTGGCAGGAATAGCTCGGCACCGGGGCTTGATGGCATAGCCCTTCCTATGCTAAAATACCACTCGGGTTTTCTTTCTCTTGGTGTTTAATTCGGCTTTGAAATAGGGGTATTTTCCGATAGAATGGAAGAAGGGGAGGGTGGTATTCATCCAGTGGTCCAGGGGCTTCTCGACTTGGAATTGCCGGGGGACGCGTTTATCCAGGCTTATGCGGATGATACGGTGATCGTTGTGCCGGGCGAAAGCCGAGCGGTCAATGAAAGAAAGGCGGCGACGATTTTAGATGGTGTTCGAGAATGGTCAGGCACGCGTGGAAATAAGCGTCGCCAAGTCTTTCTTTGTGGCGTTTCCTCACGGCAATGCAGCGGTGTGCATAGATAGGTTCAGGCAGGCTCCGGAAAAAAAAAAGACAGCCTGAAAATTTTAGAAGTTGTCTTTGTCTCGCAATAAGGCTTTCAAAACCATGTGGATTATATTCGGGAAAAGATGGAACAACTCACGGCCAAATTTTTTCCTTATTTCCGGCTGCATTATTCACATAATCCGGACACCATTCAAAAGCTTTAACCGTCAAGTAATTCTACCTGCCATCACCTATGCCGCACAGGTGTGGTGGTCAGAATGGCGGGAAAGTCAACTCAAGGAGAGGGTTGAGTCCATGCACAGAGTGCAGCAGTAACAGGAGCGTATCGGACCACGATAACGGCGGTTCTACAGATAGTCAGATGCGAGTGGCGCGTATTGTGCGGAAGCGACTGCGCTTACAGAAGCACTTCAATATTTGTGGGCTATACAGGCACCTTCTGCCGTCAATGTGTATTCCGACTAGAGCACTGCACGGGCTCGGGCTTACCCAAAAGCCCGGCCCGGCCTGTGGGCCGGGCCGGGTAGGGCAGTTTTATTAGGGGCTCGGGCCGGGTTTGGGTATCTTGACGCGGGCCCGGGCCGGGCTCGGACTTTCTGGCGGTGTGCATGTCACGTGAAGCGAGTTATCCTCGCGTGTCTCGACTCTGAAAAACCTGTTGACCCGGCGCAGCTGGAAGCTAGCTGTGCTACTGCTGTGTACTTCCATTTTCTTCCGTCGTATTTTGCGCTGCTTGGGCAGAATGTAAAAGTCCAGAAAGACCAAAGTCACCTCAAACCAAACGATACCATTGTATTCCTTACCTAAATCAATGTAATTAATGCTTTCAGCGTGGTGCAAGCGCGTTCGCGAGTTGCTGATTCTTCAAAGGAGAATTGGTAAAACGATGACTCGTAAGATAAGCTAATTCATCACGCGGCTGAAATATGGGACTGCGTCCATCCATGATTGCACGTATGTTCTCAACCGGCCGCTTAGAAGCTGCGCATTATGCTACATCATGGAGGAACGAGAAGCTTTCTTTCTTCACTTACTCCATGCATGCGCTGCGCTCACGACGGGTCGTGGCTGCGCTTCCGCTATAGTGTACTAGAATACGGTTGAGTGGGACGAGCGGCTGAGGGGGCGCATGCTTTGCAGTGAGGCGCCCGACGTGAAAAAAATACTGTGGCGGCGCTGCGATAGAAGTGAATTGGGCTGCATCAAGGTCGCGCCCTTGGAAACTGCTGGCGATACTGCTCGGCAGGGTCGTTCGCACTACTTCGCGCGCTGGTATTTGCGTTCAGACCGCTCAAATGGTGTTCATAATTGTATATGGCATTTATTTATGCCTCAAGAATAAATTCCTTTCATTCTCTTCTTTATTTTATTTTTTTAATGCCGTTCGGTGATCTTTTTCGGTCTCGGGCCGAGCCGGGCTCGTAGATAATTTCCGGCCCGGGCCGGGCGTCGCCCTAAAACTTTTGGTCGGGCTCGGGCGGGCTGCCCAACGTAAAAACGGGCCCGGGCCGGGTCCGGGCTGAAAAATTCGGCCTGTGCAGTGCTCTAATTCTGACTGCCTGTCACTTTTGTCGGCGGTTGCGGCTCTGACGTCGAACGACGCGCGCATGGTGCAGATTAAAAAGAGCTTCGGCGGCTGTCCGTGCAAATTCAACATTGATCTGTACCGCGTGCGAGGTCACAGCGATATTTTAGGTAATGAACTTGTGGATGAGGCAGCAGGTAGCGCCGCACGGTGCGGGCTTTCACGGGTGGCAAGGTCAATTAAGAGCAAATTCTACTCGCAGATGGAGAGCGACTGGTGCCGGAAATGGAGATCGGAAAATGTCAATACGGAACTTGTTCAACTGGGTCCCTAGTGTTGCTGAGATTCCTGCATTTTTCCAGCCGTCAAAGCGTTTATTACATGTAATCACGGGTTATGTTAATCACGGGATGATTCTGACTGCGCGAAGCGAGCGGCAGACTATGCTCTATTCTGCTGTTCCGTCTGTCCAGGTCTCCCCAAACATGCCGCAGAAATATAATTAAATTTAGTTTCCCCGCATGGTAGCTATGTATCGCATACTCTGATCGGTACTTTTTAAAGTGCATAATGACACAAATTCTCGTTTTTTGTTACGCCGAGAAATTTGAAAAAGCACCAAGTGCAGTTTTCTATACGCGCATGGGTATGGGGCTGCAAATCGTCTGCTCTTTCCATTCGCGCCTGGCTATGATCGCAGATCGTTTGATCCTTCAAGTACTCTAGTTTCTTGCTATTATTGCCGCATAAAAAGCATGTGATCCTAAATTTAAATCTTGAAAAAATATGTATACCATGACAGTTTACAGGTATTTTATTCCTTGTCACTAAAGAAGGGTCCTTCCTCTGCTTCAGAACCGGAACGACAATTGCTTCTTTTCCATGTAGAAGGAATGTACCCAACAGCCCATATTTTATTAAAGTGTGAGTAGAGTCATTGGGTGTCTGTGTGGAGGTATTTGACCATATCGTAGACTACTTTGTCAGGACCCTGAGCAGAGCTCTGACATTTCTTTAAGGAGGCTCTTAACTCGGCAATGGTAAAAGGTCTATTGTAGGGTTCGACCCGTCTTTACTTACGATCTAATGGCATGCGTTCTATTTGTTCCTTCTGTTTAAGGAATGACCGTGTATAATTTATTGAGCTAGACACCTACTGGAAGTGCCTTATGGTTATTGTCACAAAAGAGCGCGTAATCCAAGCGCGCGCCGCGTGTCACGCAAGCCCGCGAAAGAACACGCCGGCCCCGCGGCAACTTCAATAGAGGGGGAGAGCGCTTACGCCTCAAGCAACAACGCTAACGACGGCGCCGAAACGTCTGGAAGAGACTCGACGAAGCGACGTTAACCGGAGAGAGGGAGAGAGCACACGCGCGCGCCGAGACACCTTCTCACCCGGCGAGTCGACAGACATTACTACCGCGTGAGTATACACCAACAGGATGAGTCATCACCCCCCCTCGAGAATGCTCCGACAGCGGCGGTCGAAGGTACGAGAAAAGACTCGAAGCTTCCCTAGCTTTGGCCATGCTACGAGATCACGACACCGATAGGAAAGTTCGAGAACGCCTGTGGAAGCTATATAACCGCCGTGCGAGAATCGCTCAGTGGAATTCAGGAATTCAGGAGTTGAGAGTTAAGTCCGCACCGGTTCAGTCCGCACCGGTGAAGTGATGTAACGTGAAGACCGAGCGTCTGCGGAAGAAGGGGATTCCCCGGCAAGCTAGTCGACGGGTTCATCGAGCGTCTGCATTTCCGGAAGAAGCTCCTTCTTCGAGAATTGCGCGAGCTACGCCGAGATCGTTTGACTCCAAGACCAACCAGCACGGTGAATACGATTGGACACCTAGTGCTCCTATTTATTTTGTACTTTACGTGTTGGACTCTTAGTGCTTGTCGTGAATTATTTTCTTGTGTTTGTTAATACCCATCTCATTTGTATTGTGTCTAGCCTAAGTGTGCAAGTGTGTGTGTAACTGCCTTGAGTGAAGAATATATTTTGTTGTGTTTTGACAACTCTGGGCTCTGACTCGGTCTTTGGACAGCAACCGGCGTTCGCTGGCGCACCAGAGGGCCCATTATTAATTGTCCTTGCTTTCGTGGGATTATTTTCGGCAGCTGATAATTCGGCTTTGAAATTTGGTCCGGCGTCTGCGCCTCGTTCACCGGGGTCTGTGACAATATTTCTGGCGTCCGCGACAGGACCTTCCTGGTGCAAATTGTGTGTCCATAGTAGGGAGAAAGAGCCTAGGGTCGTTTACATTACTATTGTAAACGATTTTGAGTGTTGCACCACGTTTTGCTAACTTGTGTGCAGAGAGCGGTTAGATTGTTGAAATCTAGGCAGATAATTTTTGCACGCGGCTAGATTTTTGAAGGGCATCATGGATCTCGAGAAATTAGTTGCCCTTGGTGAGAAGATGGGTCTTTCCAGAGTGGAACTACGGAAGTGGGTTAGCCTGAAGGAAAAAGAAGCTTTAGAAAGAGAAAAGCTAGCGGCCGAACGGGCCAAAGAAAGAGAAGCAAAGGAGCGACAGATAAGAGAAGAAAGAGAAGCGAAAGAGCAACAGATAAAAGAAGAAAGAGAGGCGATGGAGCGAAAAGAACAAAGAGAAGCTGAATTAGCTGAGAGAGAAAGGCAAAGACAGCACGAGTTAGAACTCGAACGACTTCGTTTGCAGCAGCGCACAGACGCTCCCGTCCAGGCAAGAGTCGCTAGCACTGAAAGGGAAGAAACTAGTTTCCGTCTGAACCCAAGCAAACTGCTTGTGGCGTTTGATGAAAGAAAAGATGACTTGGATGCTTACTTGCACAGATTTGAGACAGTTGATAAAAGCCAGAATTGGTCAGAGGATCAATGGGCCACCAGTGGCATTGAGCACATGTTTAAGTGGCGAAACACTTAGTGTGTACGGTAGGCTGACGCCAACCGATGCCTCTAATTATGGAAGGGTGAAAGCTGCTTTACTGAAGACATTTAGGTTCACCGTAGAAGGCTTCCGAGATAAGTTTAGGACTGGAAAGCCCGCCGATGGCGAGACTGCCACGCAATTTGCCGCGCGGCTCAGTCACTATTTTGATAGGTGTACCGAACTTTCAGACACTGCACAGGAGTACGGTTCACTTAGAGAGCTTCTGATCAAGGAGCAATTCCTCATCAGTTGCCACCCGAGCCTGTCACTCTATCTGAAAGAAAGGAAATCTAAATCGCTTCAAGATATGTTGGAATTGGCAGACCAATTCTTGGAGGCACAGGGAGGCACCAATCTCTCCAAGATCAAAAAAGTGGAGCCAGAGGACGCAAAGAAACCGGCATCCGATGAAAGGAGAAACCCTCAGAAGCCTGTTCCGAGGTGTTATACTACCATGCTAGCAGTTGTCGGACCAACTTTACGCGCACCAATGATGTCAAATGTTTCAAATGTGGGCGAACTGGGCACAAAGCCTATTCATGTCGCAACGGAGTGAAGGAAACTCCCCAAGCATCCTGTGTGTATGCCCCGTCGAAACAAGAAGACGACGTAGACGCCGACTTTGTAGAGCTCCGAGACGGAAAAAGAATTCCGGTCGTTAATGCGGTGATGACACAACGTCCAGAATTTCCCATTAAGTGAATGTCTGTGCTTGTCGGAAGAATGGCAGACAAACAAATCACAGTGTTACGAGATACCGGCACCAGCAGTGATCGTACGGAGGAACTTAGTCAAAGACAGTGAGGGAGCTCACGGGCGAAACCAGTTTGGTCTACCTAGTCGATGGTACGGCTAGGAAGCTTGCCGAAGCCAAAATTGAGGTCGATACCCCCTATTACAGTGGGAATGTCACTGCGCTTTGCATGGGCAGCCCACTGTACGACCTAATTCTAAGGAACATCGAGGGAGTTCGCGCCCCAGACGATCTGAAACCTCTGGAAGGAGAGTCGAAGATCGAACCCTCGACGATTGAAGAAGCTCGCGCAAAACCAGCCACTGCTGACGAGAACAACGCGGCAGCTGTCTTCCAAATTCCAGCCCCTTTCCGCACCCAATTCCGAAAATAAACCGACCGGGACTCATAGCCACGCGAAACACTACTATCGAAAGACCAAGGATCGGAAATTCAAATTTAAGAACCGTTGACGATTATGTGTGGTGCAAAGTGTTTTGATTGAGTGCATCGAGTGTTTATTTATGCATCATGGACATTGTGTTTGTTTGTGCTCTGTAAACTACCCTGTCATAGTTTTGTATACTTGTTGCAATTGTTATATTTCCAATGTTTGCCTTGTCACGCGAGATATGAATTTTGTGTAGTACAAGTGTAATAGTTACACGAGCGATGTGTTATTGTGTAGTCCAAGTGAACCTATGTGACTTGCGTTTGTATTCGATGTATCGCGAGTGAAGTGATGTGTGAATTGTGGTGGACTGATTTATGGACTTACGGACTCGTGCGTAGTGGACTTTTGTGCGCGCTTCTTTTGTGGTTTCTTGAATATTATTGCATAATAGTCTTAAAGTGGGGGGCAGTGTCACAAACGAGCGCGCAATCCAAGCGGGCGCCGCGTCACGCAAGCCCTCGAAAGAACACGCTGAACCCGCGGCAACTTCAACAGAGGGGGAGAGCGCAAACGCCTCAAGCGCGGTAGTAATGTCTGTCGACTCGCCGGGTGAGAAGGTGTCTAGGCGCGCGCGTGTGCTCTCTCTCTCTCCGGTTAACGTCGCTTCGTCGAGTCTCTTCCAGACGTTTCGGCGCCGTTGTTAGCGTTGTTGCTTGAGGCCACGGTGCTGGGTTTCGATGTTTTTCGATTTCTGACCGACGAATGGTGGCCAGTGTGGGCTGACTCGCGCTACTGGTACTCGCTCGCAGTGTGTGTTGGTTTTTTGTGCGTCTTATGGTGTGGCACCCGAAGCCACCGAGGGGAGATGTAAAGAAGTCTTAATTGGCTAAGGATGGTACCGTTCGTTGCCTGCCGCTGTTCGAACGGTGTCGCATGACTCTCACCCATCGCACATCGTGCGCTGGTCCAATAACACTTCGAAGATGGTCTTCCGTGTCTTTAAACGGCCCCTAAACCACCTCAGATATTTTTTGAACGTTTCAAGTAAACGCGCATCGAGTTCAGAATGCCGTCAAGATCAACGATGCCAAACGCTGCAGTGCTACGCGCTGCGGGAGCGCCACAAAAACAAAACAAAAAACAATGAATGCCGTCCTCCTCCTCCCCTCGCCTTTCCGGTATCCCCAGTGGTCGTCACGATGTCAGGAGGGGGAATCTGGTGATGTCAACTGCGGAAACGATGTCCATTGGTTGAACAAGAACCTACGATTTCCGGGTAGTCTGCTAGCAGGTACGCGCGCATTCTGCTCTTCCTCGTCGTGTTGCTCGTTTGTGCGCCCTTGTGAATAATAGGTAATTACAGCCCGCAACGCAAGTGCCAAATAGCTCGCGTTCCAACACAGTCGTGCTTAGCGGTCTGATTAGCTGCGCGAACAGTGCGACAGTGTTGGCCTTTTCATACGAGCGCGCAACACAGGGTCTATAGTGGTACGCTTCGCATAACACAGGCCGGCACCTTAGCAACAGCGGGTAGCCGAGAAGCGCTGAGTCCACGTTACCGACACGGTAACTCATCGCACGCCGTTTGCCATTCGCGGACCGCCGTTCGACAGCCGTTCTTGCTCGCGAACGGCGAGATTTCCTTGCCGTACGTAGAGAGGATTAGACCGCGACTCATTTGTGCGGCAGATTCATCGCCGCTCATCGCTCGACGGCGCCGATATCGTCGCTAGGCCTTTTATGGTTCCCTTCAAAGCTAAAACGGACGACACTTTGAAATGAAATACCGACGCTCACAAGCCACAATATTTTCTTATCGTTGTTATCGCTCTTCGCAATACTTGTACACAAAGAAGAAAAATACGCTGATATTAGCGGCGCCGTCGGCTGCGATGCGAGCACAGCCAAGCCCGTAGTCTCCCGGCTGCAGCTGATGTTTTCGTTGCCGGTGGCGGAGGCGCGCAGGTTCGCGGTCGTCGATTGGGCCATTGATGGTGCAGCGGGCAGGGCGCCGGCCGAACTGCCGTCTACTTTGGACACCTCTCGCGCGGCAGACGTTCTACGGCACTGGCGGACGGTTCGCCGTCGCTATATGTGCCGCTAGCGTGGACGTGACTGGAAGTATGCAGTGTTTTGAGAAGCGCGTTGGCTATGACGTATGTCACGCGACCTTTCGAGAAGCACTCGGCGAGGAGGGGAGACCAGCCGATGAGGAGAGTAGCGAAGGAAAGAGCGAAACGAGCGAGGGCCGTTTTTCGATCATCAAAACGCGTGTAACTCCGCTATTACGGCACCATTTCGAAAAATTCTCGCGGCTATGTGTTCCTTGTAGATTCGTGCACAACTGCAACACTACAACTAAATTTCGACCTCTGGGTCGTTTAGGGGCCCTTTAACGACAAGAGGTGAACGTACAGTTTAGGTCTTGGTCTTCATTTCTGCTAATTAGTGTAGTCATGAAAATGTCGCCCATGACATCCACTTCAGTGCATTTTCTGAGCGTGTATCATTAGCACGTCAATAAAACGAGGCCAATGATCTGTTGTGTTAATAGAACTTCATATCTTTTTTTTTCTTTTTTTGTCCTGGTGTATGATGGCATGATCGCCAGTATCGCGCGTGCACGCAAGAAATGATTTCTAGATTCATTTTGCATGGCGTTACAGCTTACTATTATAGTGGACGTACGTATGTGAATAAATAAATAAAGTTGAAACATAATGTACAATCATTATGTGTTCTTAGTTTGACAAAAGTTGATTTTAAAGTACCACAAAAACGGACAAGCTTCTGTATAGATGATGAAGTTACATTTGATTTTTCTGAAAAAAGTACGTCGCATTCTGCCTGTCACTGTATCATAAGCATTTTATCCCCAATATCACAAAAGAAAGCTTTATTACAACTAAAAATTCACGCTTTTAATATATGGAAAAATATTCTCAAAACAACGAAAATACCAATAACACGGTTATTAAATTATGCATATATCGTTTTTTTTTTCAAAGCCACATAACTGACTATAGAATATGCATAACGCAGGTTACACGTTTAAGTGAACCGGTGAGCCGTTCAAATGAACCGGTTCATTTCAGTGAGCTGAGCCATTCCGAGCCGCTCACTGAAGTGAGCCGTTTTGCCCATCTCTACTCCGTTTCACAACCGAGAGACAGTGCTTGGACGCGGAGCAAGTAGTGCGGTCAAAGAAATGTATGACTACGCAATTTTCGGTGTTACGTGGGCTACGGGTCATGCTCACATGTAATAAATTGTTGTCCCGCCACCATTCTTTCGCACGAAGCTAATTTTGTCATGAAGCACGCGCACGTACATTTTTCTTGCGTACTGTAACTAACGCACTACTTTTTGGCTGCGGACGCCGGCAGTGTGCGAAGTCGCTTCAGCGCTCGCAGAATGACATTGTAATTTTGAAAAATAATGCCATGAACATTGTTTTATTCAATATTCTAAATTAACAGTTCCGTGTGGATTAAGGTTTTATGTTCCTTTCAGAGAGGCAGATCTCATATGTGCGAGCCTGTGAGTCGTAATTCTGAAAGCAGTACAGCTGGTCGCTAGGCCGTTTCGAGGCACACATTATCGTGGCTATATATACTGGCAGGGTTGCTTCTGGTTGTGTGTCGCCTGTCCGTTGTACGTCTTTCACACCTCCTCATAGAGAGAGAGACGCGAATCTCTCCCTATGAATAGGTGTTCTTGAAACGTTTATGTGTTTATGCATGGCTTGGTCTGTCTGGTCTCGTTCACTTGTTTCGCAGAATTTGGCTTATTCTTGTGCGTATATTTCTGAATTTGACCTATAGCCTTTACATATAATATTCTCCACGCAATTTGACGTGGTACTTCTTTTATACTCCCGATGCAGCTCGGAAACCTCCGTCCAGCCCGAAATAAAAAATAAAAATGACAGGAAAAAAGCTCCCCTGGCACCACGCAAAAATTCTGCCCGGCCGGAGTAAAAATTATACTCCGATCATTCGGAGCATAATAAACTCCCAACCGGGGGGTCGCTAGAGGACAAGCAGTATACTCCCACCTGAGAGTTATTTCCGTTTATAGTGTAGGGCGATTTAGATTTAGGCTACGAGCGCGTACAGTGAGGAAGTGATCGCGGTTGCCCAGATGCTCGCGCACATACGGGGCTGAGGCGTCAGCGGGGCGGTACATCTGTACTCGGACTGCCTATCGCTCCTGTGTGCGTAGTCGAGACCGAGCACCAAGGACCCTGTAGTAGCCGCGATCAAGTCGCTGCTGCAGGAAATCGCGCGCACGACACGGGTCGAGTTATTTCACGTTTCGGGGCATAGTGGATTGTTCGGAAACGAGCCGGCCGACTTTCTTGCGTCCCGAGCAGCAAGCATAGGGATAGAAAGAGTGGCACCGATGCCAATCAAGGCAGTCCAAGCTGCTTTTCGGAAAGAACAGCGGACGCAATAGTCGCACCAATGTCGGACACGACACTATTTCGCTGGATGCCGCGTCTACACGAACTACCTTCGTTTTTCCCTCCTTTGCGCCCGCTGGTCACGCTATTGACGGGGCATGGTCGTTTCCCTATTACTTTCATCGGTTCAATCTGATGCGCGAGCCCTTATGTCCCTGCGGTTCAATGTGGGAATTGTACGACCATTACATATATGAATGCCCGCTAACCTGTGCTCTCGCGCCAACTATGACGCCGTCGCGCGCACTCGTTGACAGAAATTACCCGGTGCTGATCCGATCGCCTCCATTCTTCCATTGCTTCCATCAGGCGTTATCGCCTCTGGCATGACACTTTCCCTCTAACACGAGGGTTTTCATGCTAGGATTGGTCGCTGGCCTCTATGGGAATACCATTTTGGTGGCGTCCGGTTGCGCGTTAGCTATATCGCCTTTCTGGGGCGTTGACCGGGACCGAGCGGTTCTTGCGCTGATAAATCTTGTGCTCACCCTCTTTTCTGCCTCTGCATGGTGCGCCGTGTGCTGCGGGGCTGTTTTGCGGTTGCGCGCTGCTGTTGGATGCGAGGCTGCTCGGGGTTTCGTTCTGGCGAGTGCTCTTTTTAACACGAAAGTGTTTTATGCCGGGGTCCACCAAGACTTCACTGACGTATTTCCGTCACGGAATTACGTCATAGAACATAATACAAAGAAAGAAACCAGAAGAAAAAGTTCCACAAACATGCAAAATTTGGAAATCGAACCCACGACCTCTCGGTCCGCGACGATAGATCGCCGAGCGTTTAACCCATTGCGCCACAAACGCATTTGCAGAGAGCTACACAGACGCGCCTTATATATCTAACACTCCTCCGTGTACCCGCGCTCTTGCTCGGGGCGGTGCCGCCGCCTACGAGCAGAAAAGAGAAGTACTGCATTATGACACTAACGCGCACCGACAGTGAACGCTTCGGTGGTCTCAGCACTACGACGCCTCGATGCCAGCATTCGAAGGGACGCTGGCATCAAGAAGCACTACCAACGCCACCTAGGTGGCGTTCACCGTACTCAGCACAGCGGAGCGTGGCCTCCGCAATTAGCTCTGAAAATGTTTCTGAAGTTGATCGCGGAGGCTGCAATTACGACGCGCTGTACGCGCTGATTTGACTCGGTGACGATTCAGTTACGTGCTTTGTCTTGCGCGTTGTATTAGTGTGTCAGTTACGTGCTTCGTCTTTCGCGTTGTGCTAGCGTGTGCAGCGTAGTGCAGCTTCCATATGCACGACGGTTGCTCATGGTCATCGACGTTGGTAGTCGTGATGGAGGAGACGTGCCACCAGGCGTCAGCGTGGGTGCATCAACGCCTAAGGGCGCTTTAGCCACAAAACACCAATAGACATTATATATCAATGTGCAATAAACATTACACTACTTCTGTGAAGACACGTGGGCGGTACATCCGCCAAATGATAATTCGAGAGTGCCATCTCTAGTGTAGCGGAACGTAGAAGGCACAAATTTCAGTCAGTCGTGGATGTTATTGTTTTATTGCGATAGCAATTATATGGACACTTCAACCGGATTTCTGCCGTCGGCGTCCCCGTCGGCGTCGCCGTGAGGTTCCGTATAGATAAAATCTTCGCCGCGCCCCGTATGCCCGAGCGAAAGCGTGCGAGGACGCGCACTCAATCGCCCACGCGCAAGCAAGGAAGCGGGAAGCCAGCGCCGGAGGGAGCGGGGGGGGGGGGGGGGGGGGGCGCACTTCTACGCTGCCAACAACCGCGCTCGTCGTTCGTTCGACCGCACCGCTCTTATCTCCACACGGCTCTGACCTTTATGCGCCGCTCAGTTTCCGTTGAAGCGATAGACCGTACGTACCTTCGCCCGCTGCGCGGCCGAAGGTACGTTGCGCTGCCAGCGTTTTGACAGTCGTTGGCTGCAGTCATTCAGTGTGATCTATTCATGTTTGTGCGCGCTCACACCATGCTTGTTCATTCAGTTAGTAATAGTCGGGCCACATTTTCCAACGCACGCTACACATGCAATGCTGCCCAGATCGGCAGTGCAGCACTACAGGTGTGTCCCTTCGCACGCGCTGCCCACGGTAAGCGCTTCTCATCAACACCACCGTTTCACACGCGCCTTCTCGTGGTCATCGAGTCTCTCTTCATGTCGGTCTATTTACGCCGCAGCACACCTGCTTACTTAATCAGCTCATGTTTACTACAATTCATATTGCTACCAAGGCTGCTCACCTTACTTCCTATGACATTGCTGTGTTGCTATCGCATTCATTGCTTCACCCTTAGGGCGAAACTAACATTTTTTTTAGAATTTTACTGGTTCGTTTCCTGAGTGATCTCTCCTGATGCCTTTCTCAGTGGCCGGACTCAACTTATCTGTTCCCCGCTGCCCGTCCATGGAACGGGCACCTGCTGCTTTTGCTTCATCTCCATTGCTTCCAGCTACTTCATTCTCATTGTTTTAATAAACGCTCTGCGCGAGTCCTTTCTGTGCTCGCTGACCAGACCCTTAGGATGCCACGCCTTACTGTGCCCAACCTTTATTTTTCCCATTGCTTTTTTCTCTCTAAATTGTGCGCTTTGGGTGGTTTTGGCACCCCTTTTCATTTCTTTTAATTGGTTTTATGCCCGTTATCGCTACACGTAGGAGCGGGCTCGCCGCCGCTTTCTTTTATTTTCTTTTCAACGAAATGGCAGGCAAAGAGTTTGGAGTGGGGCGGTACATCCGCCAAATGATAATTCTAGAGTGCCATCTCGGTGCTGGGAAGTCGCCCCGCTCGGAGGAGGGCGACTTTTCGGACGACGGCGATGCAGTGATCGCACGTCTCTGCGAGATGATTGACAAAATGCCGGGCACGTTGGAGGACCAGCTCCCCGCGGGTGCAGACGAGGATGAGGCGCGGTCGTCTGTCTCGGAGGGGACGGCGGTTGCGGCGGCGCTCCCCGCGGACCTCGGCAGCCGCGTGCAGAGCCGAGTGCGGGAGATTGAGGACGAGGTCCTGAATTACTGAACGTGTCCAGCCAACAAGGTACCCGTGGAAGCCCGCAAGTTCCTGATGGCCCGGGCGTTCGAGATGGTCGCGTTCTGTTCGGACCTGCGGGCGGAGGCGGCCACGGAGCGCGGCGCGGCCCTTGCCTTGCAGAGCCAGCTCGTGGAGGCGCGCCGCGAGGTCGCGGCGTTGCAGAGGCGTGCCATCGTCGCGGAGGCTGGCCCTGAGGGTGCCGGTTGCGGTCTTGGCGCGCCGGCGGCCGGTGCCGTGGGGGCGCCTTCTCGCCCCATGCACGACCACGTCGCATTCTTGACACCGACTTGCCAGACGGACGCGCCGGCGAGGGACGTGGTGCGACTCCTCAAGACTAACATCGACCCCGCTGCAAAGGACATCAAGGACGTCTCGCTGCGGTTCACGAGGTACGGCGTCACGGTTTTCACGAACCAAAAGCAGTCAATCCAGAACATGAAAAAAGCAATCGAGGAGAACTCAGTTACACGATCGGCCTTGATTGTTCGGGTTGGAGAAAAAAGGTGCCCCCACGTTAAGTTTTCTGGGGTGGACCCCGACATAGCGCCACATGACTTTTTAGAAAGGCTTAATGATAGGAACCCCGGCCTTGGCCTCGACCTCGAAACGTGCAAGGTCAGGGTGACCGACAGAGAGAGGGCGGGAACGTGTGCTTATATCGCCGAGGTGAACCCTGAGGCGTTCAAGGAACTCATGTCGCGTCCGCGTCTCTCGCTGGGTTGGACGATGGTCCGGGTGACGGAGGATCTGCATGTCCCGACGTGCACCTTTTGCGCAACCTATGGTCACGGTCGTACCGCGTGCCCGGTGCGCAACGATGCCTCGAAGGCGGTTTGCATGCGGTGCGCGGGTGAGCACCTTGGAAGCACGTGCATTGTGCGCATGGGAGAAGCAGCTGTGTGCTGCGCGGAGTGCCGCCGCGCAGGTCATCCGTCGTCGAGTCACCCTGCTGGGCACCCCGAGTGTCCGAGGCTGATGGAGAGGGTGGCGAGGCTCAGAGCGCGCACAAATTATGGCGCTTAGCGGCGGCACGCGCGCCGCGAGGGGTGGGGGGTTGAAAGGTCAGCTCGAGATGACAGCGCGTCGGGTGGCGAGGGGCCGACCGCGGGCGTGCGGCTTGCGGAGCGGGGTGTTGGGACGCGCGGCAGAAGAACTGAAGGCTCGAGGGGACGGTGAGGGTCTCGTTTATACAGTTAAACTTCGACCATGCTAGGCTTTCCACGCAAAATCTGTGCGAGCGCATGCGGGAGTGCGGGGCGCCCTTGGCGGCGGTGTCTGACCCTTATCGTCCGCGCGGGAAGGTGGCGCATCTCCCGCCGGGCTATCATACGTTTGGTGTGGAAAATGACCCTGCAGCCTTGATATTCACGTATAGGCCGAAGCTAGATATTTGCCCGCTGGTCCTAACGAAATTAGTTGTTGGGGTGTACTGCGAGGCGAAAGATTTTCAATTTACGCTCATCTCCGCATCGTCGTCTCCGCATCGCATCGTCCGCATCGTCTCCATAGACCGATGCGGTCTATGGAGACGACGCTTGAGGGGCTGGAGCGGGCGATAGCGCTGTCGCGAACCCGGAACGTCATTATCGCGGGCGATTATAACGCAAAACACCCGCTCTGGGGTCCATGTGCGGGGGACGAGAGAGGTACGCGCCTTCTAGAATTTATGGCACCCAACCGCCTGATTATGTTGAATGACCCGCAAAGCCAGCCCACGTACGAAACGAAGTACGCCGCAAGCTGGATAGATGTCACGATGGTGACACCCAGCGTCGTTGCGGCAGGGTACAGCTGGGCTGTGCGGGACGATTTAACTTATTCAGAGCATCGAAACGTTGAAGTGAAAATTGGAGCGGGCCAGGGAGAGCGGCGCCGGAGACTCACAACGTTTGCGCAGCATAAACTCCTGGACTCGCTGCGGGACGAACAGTGGTTTGCGCGGGTGCACGGCGCAGATCTGCGATCGGCGGAGGCTCTGGATGCGGTATTGTCCGGCTTTCAGCTTCTCTTTGACCGCCTGCATAAAAAGCACCTCAGACAAATCAGGGGGAAAGGCAATCCATGGTGGACGCCACAGCTTGCGCAACGCCGGCGTAAGGTGAACGCGATGCGCCGCAGATTTCAGAGATGCTCGCAGGACGATTTGAGACCCTTATTCCGCGTGGAGTATATAGCGCGGCCCTAGCGTCCTTTAGGCGTGCGGTACGCGAGGCGAAGGAAGTACATCAGAGGCAATATTATGCTCTCTCTACGAAAAAATCAATCTTCTCGCTGCCGTACCGCGAGGCGTTCGGGCGGACGCGGCCACAGTTGAACCTGCCGCCGGTGGTGACACCGGAGGGCGTGAAAACAACCACGCACCTCGAATCGGCGGCCCTGCTTCTGCGGACACACGTAGCGGTGGATGACCCCAGTAAGGACAAGCCGTGTCACGCGGAAGTGCGCTCGCTGGTGGCGACAGCCTATTGGACGCGCGAGCGGGAGCGGAATTTTGCCGCGGCCGAAATTGATCCTGGGGAAAATGTCGGGCAATTCGGCACCCGGATTGGACGGACCTGCGTTAGTGAAGGGTTAGTGAAGTTCCTGCGTTAGTGAAGGGCTTGCTAAAAGCGCAGCCAGGATTTGCGCTCATGGTTTTCAATGTAGCTTTGCGCCTTGGGTACTTTCCCCGTTGCTGGAGGAGAGGTATAATTATCTTTCTTCCCAAGCCAAACAGACCACCCGAGCTGCCGGGGTCGTACAGACCAATATGTATCAACTCGGTTCTCGGGAAAGTACTTGAGCGCCTCTTATACGGGCGACTTTATTACTTTCTGCATCGCAACGGGCACATACACGCGAGACAGTATGGATTCGCCCACGGGAGGAGTGCAGTGCTGCCACTGTATGACATGAAATCGCGACTGCTCCAACTTAAGGCCGAGAAGACACCAGCAGTGCTCGTGTCTCTAGACTTCAGGGGGGCGTTCGACAGTGTCTGGCACCCTCTGGTGCTTCGCTTTTTCAGAGACAGGGGCTTGCCGAGCAACTTATATCACTTGTTAAAGTCTTTCCTGGAGTAAAGACACGTGATTTTTCGGTCACATGCGGGAGAGGTTGCGGCAAGCCCGTCTCTGGGCAGCCCACAGGGATCGCCGCTGTCACCCCTGCTTTGGAATGCCGTGATACATGACCTGCTGTGCCTTCCCAAGCCACCCTGAGCCAGACAGTCCAGGCGTACGCGGACGACACTGTGATACTCGTGGCAGCACGGTCACGGGATGAGCTGGGAGCGGTGGGGTCTGAGGTGCTGGCGCGGGTGATATAGCATGGACAGAGAGGGCCCGGGTGTCGCTCAACATGGACAAGACCTTCTGCGTGCTCTTCTCCCATGGCCGAGGCGGTATGGAGAGGGTGCATCCCACCATACGTCTGGGGGGCGAGGGGAAAGGCTTGAAATTCGTCGAGTCCTTGCGAATTCTCGGCGTAGTTTTCGACAGGAGGCTGTCGTTCGACAAGCATGCTGACCACCTGAAGGAGAAGGCGGAGTTCCTATCGGCGAAGGTGATTGCGTTCGCGCAGATGTAGGGCGGGCTACGGCCAAAAGTGTCCACTCGCCTGTACCAGCAGGTCATGATACCTGCTTTGACGTACACATCCATCATATGGTGGAGCGAAAAGCCCGATTGCCGGTTAAGCGCCCGCGTCGCATCTGTGCAGCACACGGTCCTCCTTTCGTTATTGGGTGCCTTTCGGACCACACGCACCGCGACCCTTCAGGTCCTTATGCGCGCCCCTCCATTGGCACTCGAGCTGGACAGGGCGAATGCGGAGTTTCGCCTTTTCGCCCTTCGTGAAAGCGTGCGCTACGGCGCCTCGTCCTTTGCGCCACGTGACGTGCTTTATCCTGTTGACCCGTGGGACACGCACCCGGCGGACGCCCGGTCATTCTCCTTCCGGCGGCTATCACTACACCAAGCCCGGCAACTTGCTCGTGACGAGGGCTCATACACGACACTCTCGTCCGGGGCTGTCTTCGTCGTCCTGGGACTGAGAGGACGCATCGGTTCGATAGGGCGATTTAGAATACTGGCGGCTACGAGCGCGTACAGTGCGGAAGTGATCGCGTTTGCCGAGGCGCTCGCGCACATACGGGGCGGAGGCGCCAGCGGGGGGGTACGCTTATACTCGGACTGCCTATCGCTCCTGTGTGCGCTGTCCAGACCGAACACCACGGACCCTACAGTAGCAGCGATAAAGTTGTTGCTGCAGGAAATCGAGCACACGACACGGGTCGAGTTATTCTACGTCCCGGGGCACAGTGGCCTGTTCGGAAACGAATTGGCCGACTTTCTTGCGTCCCGAGCCGCAAGCATAGGGATTGATAGAGTGGCGCCGATACCTATCAAGGCAGTCCGAGCTGCTTTTAGGAAGGAACAGCGGACGCAATGGTCGCACCGATGGGAAGAAGAAAACGCGGAGACGACACTGTTTCGCTGGGTGCCGCGTATAGACGAGCTACCTTTGTTTTTCCCTCCGTTGCGCCCGCTGGTCACGTTATTGACAGGCCATGGACGATTCCCCTACTACTTTCATCGGTTTCATCTGATGAGCCAGCCCTTATGCCCCTGCGGCTCAATGTGTGAATCTTTTGAACACTACATATACGAGTGCCCGCTCACCTGTGCTCTCGCACAAACTATGACGCCGTCGAGCGCACTCGTAGAAACAAATTACCCGGTCCTGCTCCGATCGCCTCGCAACAGGGCTGTCCTAGTTCGTTTGGTGCGAATCATCAGCGATGCCATACCCGACGTGCGCAGTTAGAACCGAACGCGCCCGTCGGGTCGGGTACGCGAGAGGGTGCAACAACCGGAAACATGACAACTCGGTGACGTGTCTGCGATGTTACACGAACCCTGACACACTTACTACCGCACCGTTTGTGCGCCGGCTCGTGGCCGCGTATAGACTCGTGACCGCGTATAGTCCACCGGCCGGTGGACTCGGGGTGCAGGGCTGAATGGACGACCGGGCGGGCCCGGAGCCGCGGGGCTGGTCTTCGGAAATGCCGCGACGTGACGCGGGCGTCCGCCCGAACTCACCCGACCGCGACACACCACCCGGGCCGCATTGCGGCCGCAACGCCGCGACCACAACCGCGGCGCCGACGGCGCCTGGCCATTTCACAATTTACACGTTCGAATGCTGTAGGGGGGGACCACAGTTTTCATTTTTTTTTCGCGTTTCTCTTAGGTTTCTTTTCTCTCTATTTTTTTTCGTCTTCCGCTCCTTTTCCTTCTGTCTTTCTCTCCTTTTCATTTACTTTGGCACTTCGCGGTCGAATTGCGGGAGCGGAGTTTTCTCGTGAGCCGATAACGGCGAGGCTGTCAGCTTCCGTTAATTCCGTCTCCCGCAATGGAACGCTGTAAAGAGGGTGAGGCCAACTGGAACGGGACCCGGTTTAAGGATAGGGCAGGAAGCAATTGAACACGGTGCGTACACGAACATAAGTCACGAACTAGGGGCTCATTCATTATGTGCAACCCCACTTACTGCTGGAGGAAGTCGTGACGCAGTATTTAGCGATACCATTGACCACGCCCTTCGAAGAGCCATTGTGAATGGGCTCACTGAGTGCAACCCCACTTACTGCTGGTGAATACCGTGACGCCGTATTTAGCGATACCATTGACCACGCCCTTCGAAGAGCCATCGTGAATAGGCTCACTGAGTGCAACCCCACTTACTGCTGGTGAATACCGTGACGCCGTATTTTGCGATACCGTCGACCACGCCCTTCGAAGAGCCATCGTGAATGGGCTCACTGAGTGCAACCCCACTTACTTACGGCTGGTGAATGCCGTGACGCCGTATTTTGCAATACCGTCGACCACGCCCTTCGAAGAGCCATTGTGAATGGGCTCACTGAGTGCAACCCCACTTACTGCTGGTGAATACCGTGACGCCGTATTTTGCGATACCGTCGACCACGCCCTTCGACGAGCCATCGTGAATGGGCTCACTGAGTGCAACCCCACTTACTTACGGCTGGTGAATGCCGTGACGCCGTATTTTGCAATACCGTCGACCACGCCCTTCGAAGAGCCATCGTGAATGGGCTCACTGAGTGCAACCCCACTTACTGCTGGTGAATACCGTGACGCCGTATTTTGCAATACCGTCGACCACGCCCTTCGAAGAGCCATCGTCAATGGGCTCACTGAGTGCAACCCCACTTACTGCTGGTGAATACCGTGACGCCGTATTTTGCAATACCGTCGACCACGCCCTTCGAAGAGCCATCGTGAATGGGCTCACTGAATGCAACCCCACTTACTGCTGGTGAATACCGTCACGCCGTATTTTGCGATACCGTCGACCACGCCCTTCGAAGAGCCATCGTGAATGGGCTCACTGAGTGCAACCCCACTTACTTACGGCTGGTGAATGCCGTGACGCCGTATTTTGAAATACCGTCGACCACGCCCTTCGAAGAGCCATCGTGAATGGGCTCACTGAGTGCAACCCCACTTACGGCTGGTGAATGCCGTGACGCCGTACTTTGCGATACCATCGACCACGCCCTTCGAAAAGCCATCGTGGACGTCGCATCGCCAACGGACTCATCAAGTTAACCTGCCCCGAGACGTCACCGCACAGAGTGATCAGTGTGTGCTGGGCGATGGACCACAATCGCGCAGTATTGCGCAGTTCTGTGCCTTTCTTTTCCTTTTGTTTCCTTCTTCAGTTTTTCTTGTTTATTTTTCCTTTTGTTTTTAACACGAAAGTGTTTTATGCCGGGGTCCACCAAGACTTCACTGACGTATTTCCGTCACGGAAATACGTCACACGAACATACACGAACATAATACAAAGAAAGAAACCAGAAGAAAAAGTTCCACAAACATGCAAAATTTGGAAATCGAACCCACGACCTCCCGGTCCGCGACGATAGATCGCCGAGCGTTTAACCCATTGCGCCACAAACGCATTTGCAGAGAGCTACACAGACGCGCCTTATATATCTAACACTCCTCCGTGTACCCGCGCTCTTGCTCGGGGCGGTGCCGCCGCCTACGAGCAGAAAAGAGAAGTACTGCATTATGACACTAACGCGCACCGACAGTGAACGCTTCGGTGGTCTCAGCACTTCGACGCCTCGATGCCAGCATTCGAAGGGACGCTGGCATCAAGAAGCACTACCAACGCGTTCTCGCAGAAGCACTACTAGGTGGCGTTCACCGTACCCAGCACAGCGGAGCGTGGCCTCCGCAATTAGCTCTGAAAATGTTTCTGAAGTTGATCGCGGAGGCTGCAATTACGACGCGCTGTACGCGCTGATTTGACTCGGTGACGATTCAGTTACGTGCTTTGTCTTGCGCGTTGTATTAGTGTGTCAGTTACGTGCTTCGTCTTTCGCGTTGTGCTAGCGTGTGCAGCGTAGTGCAGCTTCCATATGCACGACGGTTGCTCATGGTCATCGACGTTGGTAGTCGTGATGGAGGAGACGTGCCACCAGGCGTCAGCGTGGGTGCATCAACGCCTAAGGGCGCTTTAGCCACAAAACACCAATAGACATTATATATCAATGTGCAATAAACATTACACTACTTCTGTGAAGACACGTTTCACTTTCGTGTTCTATACCGATTCCTATATAAGAGGGATCAACCACATTTTTTCTCTTTTAATTTTCTCACGTTTTTGTTCTATTTTCTTGCTCCCCTTCGGAGGTACTTTTCATAAGGCTAACACGTCGGACCTGTTATCATCATTACGGGGGGTACGGGGATTTGTTTTCCTTTTTTTATTCTTTTTCCTTTTTTTGGCATGCGAATGCCGCTACTTGTGTCCGACTCTACTTTTTCATTAAAATGCTCCGCACCAGGTTTCTGAGCTCGATGAGACGTCTTAGGACGCGTACGCGTTACCGTACCCCACTTATTATTTTTCCTATTGGCTTTTATCACGAAATTTTGCGCTTTGGGTTCTGTTTACCAACACCTATTCATTTACGTTTAATTGGCTTTAAACCTGGTATGCACTTTTGCAGGGACTTGTTTTCCCCAACATTTATTTTTGCTTTTGCTTTAAGGAATGACGGGGAAGTAGTCGCCCGGGGCGGTACATCCGCCAAAAGATAATTCGAGAGTGCCATCTCTAGCGTAGCGGAACGTAGAAGGCACATATTTCAGTCGGTCCTGGATGTTATTGTTTTTGTTTACATGCGTAGAGATAAACGCGACGGTGGCTCCCAAAAAGCATTTTATTGTTTTTCATCAGAGTGCGAGACCGGACAGAGCTGAAGAGCATTGCTGAATCCAGCTCAGGACATATGGCCATCAAGAGGTGAACATCAATGAAGTTTACTGGGGCGGTACATCCGCCAAAAATAATTCGAGAGTGCCATCTCTAGCGTAGCGGAACGTAGAGGGCACAAATTTCAGTCGGTCCTGGATGTTATTGTTTTTGTTTACATGCGTAGAGATAAACGCGGGAAGCGCGCTCACGGGAACCTAACCTAACCTCATCAACACCACCGTTTCACACGCGACTTCTCGTGGTCATCGAGGCTCTCTTCATGTCGGTCTACTTACGCCGCAGCACACCTGCTTACTTAATCAGCTCATTTTTACTACAATTCATATTGCTACCATAGCCGCTCAGCTTACTTCGTATGACATTGCTGTGTTGCTATCGCATTCATTGCTTCGCCCTTAGGGCGGAACTGTGACATTTTTTGTTTACATGCGTAGAGATAAACCCGACGGTGGCTCCCAAAAAGGATGTTATTGCTTTTCATCAGAGTGCGAGACCGGACAAAGGGCCGAAGAGCATTGCTGAATCGAGCTCAGGACATATGGCCATTTAGAGGCGAACATCAATGAAGTTTGCCTGGGGCGGTACATCCGCCAAATGATAATTCGAGAGTGCCATCTCTAGCGTAGCGGAACGTAGAAGGCACAAACTTCAGTCGGTCCTGGATGTTATTGTTTTTGTTTACATGCGTGGAGATAAACGCGACGGCGGCTCCCAAAAAGGATTTTATTGCTTTTCATCAGAGTGTGAGACCGGACAAAGGGCTGAAGAGCATTGCTGAATCCAGCTCAGAACATATGGCCATTTAGAGGCGAACATCAATGAAGTTTACTGGGGCGGTACATCCGCCAAATGATAATTCGAGAGTGCCATCTCTAGTGTAGCGGAACATAGAAGGCACAAATTTCAGTCAGTCGTGGATGTTATTGTTTTATTGCGATAGCAATTATATGGACACTTCAACCGGATTTCTGCCGTCGGCGTCCCCGTCGGCGTCGCCGTGAGGTTCCGTATAGATAAAATCTTCGCCGCGCCCCGTATGCCCGAGCGGAAGCGTGCGAGGACGCGCACTCAATCGCCCACGCGCAAGCAAGGAAGCGGGAAGCCAGCGCCGGAGGGAGCGGGGGGGGGGGGGGGGGGGGCGCACTTCTACTCTTCCAACAACCGCGCTCGTCGCTCGATCGCACCGTCTCTTATCTCCACACGGCTCTTACCTTTGTCTGCGCTGTGCATTCGCCGCTCAGTTTCCTTTGAAGCGATAGACCGCACGTGCCTTCGACCGCTGCGGCGTATGCGCTTGCTGCCAGCGTTTTGACAGTTTTCTGCAGTCATTCAGTGTGATCTATTCATGTTTGTATGTGCGCGCTCACACCACGCTTGTTCATTCAGTTAGTAATAGTCGGGCCACTTTTTCCAACGCACGCTACACATGTAATGCTGCCAGGATCGGCAGTGCAGCGCTACAGGTGTGTCCCTTCGCACGCGCTGCTCACGGGAAGCGCTTCTCATCAACACCACCGTTTCACACGCGCCTTCTCGTGGTCATCGAGTCTCTCTTCATGTCGGTCTACTTACGCCGCAGCACACCTGCTTACTTAATCAGCTCATGTTTACTACAATTCATATTGCTACCAAAGCCGCTCACCTTACTTCGTATGGCATTGCTGTGTTGCTATCGCAGTCATTGCTTCGCCCTTAGGGCGAATCTGTGACATTTTTTTTTTGTTTACATGCGTAGAGATAAACGCGACGGTGGCTCCCATCAAGGATTTTATTGCTTTTCATCAGAGTGCGAGACCGGACTAAGGGCTGAAGAGCAGTGCTGAATCCAGCTCAGGACATATGGCCATCTAGAGGCGAACATCAATGAAGTTTACTGGGGCGGTACATCCGCCAAATGATAATTAGAGAGTGCCATCTCTAGCGTAGCGGAACGTAGAAGGCACACATTTCAGTCGGTCCTGGATGTTATTGTTTTTGTTTACATGCGTAGAGACCGGACAAAGGGCTGAAGAGCATTGCTAAATGCAGCTCGGGACATATCGCCATTTAGAGGCGAACATCAATGAAGCCGACCCTTGCTGAATCTCGGGACGTCCCGGTTGGCCCGCGGTCCTACTCTCAGGTCCTGGGTGCTCCTCCTCGACCGCAACCTAAGGAACAAGTCGGTGAGCGTACTTTCCCGCCTATACATAAACACATCGCGTTCCTAACACCCACGGCACCAACTCCATCCCCCGCTAATGACGCCTTGGCACTTTTGAAGTCCAACGTCAACCCTGTCACTAAAGACATCACCGATAAGACGCGTTACGGTGTCACGATCTTCACGGACCGTCAGTCTTCCATTGACAACCTTAAGCTCGCGGTCGCGAGCAACGCGGCGACAAATGCTTCCCTTAATTTCCAGGTGGCGCGCAAACGTCGCCCACACGTTAGGATTATGGGCGTTGATCCTGATGTCCCGGCTTCACAGCTAATCGAAGCCATCAACTCAGGCAACCCGGGATTAGACCTGCCTCGCGACTCGTGTAGGATTCGCACATCTTTTCGCGAACGCGGAGGCAACATCACTCATGTGTTGGAAATAGATCCCGCTTCATTGCGTCACGTTTTGAGTCGACCGCGTCTCATGGTCGGTTGGACCGTGGTACGCGCGGTTGAAGACCTCCACGTCCCAGTCTGTACCTACTGCTCTACCTACGGCCACGCCCGTCGCGCATGCCCCGACAAGGATGACCCTTCCAAGGTGATTTGCACACGTTGCGCACAGTCGCACCTGCACTCGACTTGTGGGGTCCGTGCGGGTGACGAGGCCGTGTGTTGTGCGGAGTGCCGTCGCGCGGACCTCCCTTCCACACATACGGCGGGTCACCCGGACTGTCCTATCTTAAGGGCCAGGGTGGCCCGCATGCGCGCACGTACTGACTATGGCTCCGACACTTAAACGCGCGCTTGCTCTCTGTCTGAGTAAGCTCGCGCGCCTCCTTCCGTTCTGTATCTTCCAACCGAGTGGAGCGGCCTTGTCGTGGCTGCTCCGCCGGTCCTCTTTCTCCCTTCCTTCATTCTTTGTTATCCTAGATCTCTCCACTGTCTTTCGGTCTTCCTCTTTTTTAATACTCATGGGTCACATCTGCCCCAAGGAGTCAGTCTTGGGGTTCTCTATGGAGGAAGGAGCATGATCGTCGGTTCTTGTACCTCTATCCTTTTCGCCTACACTCCTTCCTCCCTTTTCCCTCTCACTTCCTCATCTCCTTCTCTCTTTTTACTTACTTCTATTCCTTCCCACCCGTAAACACCATCGCACGTTATTGGCCGGCGCTGCAACACTTGTTCACGCTTTGCTTCTCCGCTCTGTTCTCTGAACAGCAATCATGGCTGCTTACATAAGATTTTTACAAATTAATCTAGACCACACTATTCAAGCTACGCCGGCCCTCTATGACCGCAAGCGTCGAGAGGGTTTCGCTCTCGGTGCAATTTCTGACCCGCATAAAGAACGTGCTCGATTTTCTGCGCCGCCTTCGCCCTATGCTGCCTTCTGCACTACTGACGATCCTCTCTGCGCGATCGTCACACTGTCGGCCCCTTTCGACGTATCGTCATTCTTTGTGGATAGGCGCGTGGTGGGTGTACTCTGTGAGTCAGAGAGTGCGCGATTCGCTTTCATTGCGGTTTACGCTCCACCTCATCAGAATTTTGATGACGTTTTGGATGTTTTATCCACCTGTCTAACACGCATTCCCACGCCTCACATCATCATTGCAGGCGATTTCAATGCCAAGCATGCCGTGTGGGGACAGGGGGTCAGTGATGCACGTGGTTCCCAGCTGATTGATTTTACGTCTCAGCATGGGCTGGCCGTGCTCAACGACCCCCTCTCACCTCCAACATATGAGACGGCGTATGTTAGCAGTTGGATCGACGTCACGCTCGCGACCCCTGCCTTCTTGTTATCGGGTGGCTACTCATTGGAGGTCTCCGAGGATGATTCCCTCTCCGAGCACCGATACATTCAGGTGTCTATCGGCTCGGACACGCGATCTCGCGTCAAGCGATTGACGCGTGTAGGTCTTCATGACCTTAACGCTTCCCTCGTGCGAGACCCATGGTTCCGAGTAGTGCAGGGTGCCGTTCTTCGGTCGCCAACTGCTTTGGACCTTGTGCTTTCCAAATTTCACCAGATTTACGGGCGCGCCTACAAGCGCAACCTACGTCCCGACAAATCATCCGACAGATCAAAGCCGTGGTGGACACCTCAGCTTGCAGCGGAGCGCAAACGAGTCCTTGCAATGCGTCGTCGCTTCCAACGATGCCGCGACGAGCTGCTTCGGCAGCAATTCCGGTCGGAGTATACCGCGGCCCTTGCGCTTTTCCGTGCACATGTGAAGTCGGCAAAGGAGGCTTGTGTTCGTGAGCACGAGCGCGCTTGTACGCGCCGCTCTCTCTTCTCATAACCATATCGGTCGTCGTTCCAAACATCCCGACCACCCTGCCAACTTCCGCTTCTTCTCCGCCCTAATGGAGAGCCAACGCAGTCCCATTTGGAGTCTGCGGCGCTCCTCCTTACCGTACAGGTCCCGGTTGAGGATGTCACGATCGACACACCCTACCATGCCGCTGTGAGGCAGTGGGTTTGTTCGCCATAGACCACCGCAGTGCAGGATGTGCTGTTCACTGTCCCGGAACTCCAGGCGGTTCTCTCTACCATCTGACACCGTTCTGCTCCGTGACTCGATAACATCATGCCGCTCACAGTCCTGGAACTCTTCAAATCGCATCCGCGGTTTCTACTGTTTCTCTTTAACGCGGCATTGACTCTCGGCTACTTCCCTCGTTGCTGGCGACACGGGCGGATCATTTTCATCCTGAAACCGAATCGTCCCCCGCTGGAGGCGACCTCTTACCGACCCATCTGCATGAATTCCGTATTGGGGAACACATTAGAGCGCCTACTTAACTCGCGGCTGTACTTTTTCCTCTACTCGAGAGGATATCTACATCCCAACCAATACGGTTTCACACACGGTCGTAGTTCGGTTCTGGCGCTACATTCGCTTAAGGCCCGGCTCCTACAGTTAAAATCTGAGCGTCTGCCTACCCTGCTAGTCTCGTTGAATTTTCAGGGTGCGTTTGATAGTGTTTGGCACCCTCTGGTCCTGAAATTTCTTCGGGACCGATCGTGCCCGTCAAACATTTATAACCTTTTACGCACCTTCCTCTCGGACCGGACGGTGGTGTATAGATCTCGTGCGGGAGAAGTGTTTTCGAGCACCACATTGGGCAGCCCCCAGGGCTCACCCCTATCACCATTACTGTGGAATATGATCATACATGATTTGCTGGATCTGCCCATGCCCCCGGGGGTCACTGTCCAAGCGTATGCTGATGACAGTTGTAATCATCCCAGCACCTAACAAGGCTGCCCTGGTGTCCCTGGTGGAGACGGTACTGTCCCGGGTGCAGCTCTGGACGCGGCGTCATCGTGTCGTCCTGAACGAGGCCAAGACGTATTGCGTCTTGTTTACGCATGGTTACGGGGGGACGGAGAAGCGCCACCCGACCATACGTCTTCCCGGCTCTACGCGAGGTCTACCCTTTCGCGAATCCATGCGGATACTCGGGGTGGAGTTTGACCGTCGGCTCTCATTTTTTAAGCATGCCGAGGCGCTCCAAGAGAAGGCGGGCATTTTGGCAACACACCTCAGTCACTTCATCGTCAGACAACACCCTCTTCCGCCACATCTTCTTCGACGTCTTTACAGACAGGTAGTGTTACCGGCGATAGCATATGGTAGCATATGGTTCCCCGATATGGTGGTCCGACACCCCTGACTGCCGATTAGTAAAGCGCCTCCGCACCATCCAGCGCACCACCTTGTTGGCACTCACTGGAGCTTATCGTACGATCCGTACGGCGGCGCTTCAGGTTCTTGCTGCGGCCCTGCCCATATAGTTGGAGCTGGAACGCTTGAACACTGAGTTCCGCCTATTCCGCTACGCCTTCCAGTCGTTTGTGCCTCGCAACTCGTGATGCCCGGGCACGTCGAGTTCCCCGTAGACCGATACGGCCGACATCCCGCTCTTGCACAAACTTTTGATTATGACGCTCTGGATGTCCCTAGTGCTCGTGTCGCGGCCACGTATGTAGGCTGGCATGTATATACAGACGGGTCATATATTTCTACCTCGGCTGGGCTGCCTTTGTCATCTTTACACATCATGGTCGCTTGATTGCTGCTCGACGCTATCGAGTGGAAGGCATCGGCAGCTCCTACTCGGCGGAGTTAATCGCCTTCGACGAAGCGCTCCACTTTCTTTTAATGCATGCAACTGATGTTCATACACCCGATTCATTATCACTACTCACATCACTCTCGGTACCGACCACTAGGGACAGGAGGGTGGAAGGCATCAAATTAAAATTATCCGCACTCCGATACCGTACATCGGTGGTGCTATATCACATACGTGCTCATCGCAATATTTTTGGAAACGTTCTTGCAGATTTCTTGGCCGGCCATGCTCATTCTAGCCCTTTTGTTCGTTCGGCCCCTAAATCTATTCGTACCATTCGTCGCTTTCTTCTTCTTCAATTTTTAGCTCGCTGGTCCTTTCTCTGGCGCCAGGAACTTTTGACACAGCTTTCTTTCATTGGGTTCCCTGTCTTCTTTCCGTGCCTTCTTTCTTCCCCCCTCCGCGTTCTCTGGTACCTATCCTGACTGGTCATGGTCGATTTCCTTTTTATTTCTTCCGTTTCCGCCTGTCGTCGTCACCAGCTTGTCCCTGTGGTTCAGATACGTCGTTCATCCTTCATTACTTAACCGACTGTACCCTCACCCAATCACTAGCGAGCCGCCTGCGTCATGTGGGGCGATAACCACCTCTGCCTTCCCGCAATATTACAGGACCCCTTTAACCGTGCATTATTGATTAGGATTTCGAGGCTAGTTAGTGACTCCCTTCCCGATGTCCGCCGTCCCTCGTCACAGCCCCAGACGAATCGGACGATTAATGAAACTGTTGCGGGTCAGGTTGCCCATCGGCCAATCATGGTGTACATTCTTGTACCGCAGCTATGACCGCAACATTTCATTCAAAATTCTGGGCGCCGGGTCGGGGTGGGGGTGTCCTGCTGCCTTCTTTACATTTTTGTTCATCTACTGTACGAGATCTTCCTTTTTTCTTTTTTTTTTCGTCTCTCTCTCTTTCTTTCTTTTTCTCTATCGAAGTTTTTTTTTTAATATTCTCTTCCCTTCTTTCATTTCTTCTGTACGCTCTTCCATACTCTCTTTAACGGTTTCTAACATTCTTTTACGGAGAGATTTGTTTTGTCACTTTTCTTTACGTTTCCTCCTCGTGTATTACTTTTCACTTTTTCCCCTTCAATTTTTATTTTCGTTTTTCTTTCTCATTATTTTTCCCCAGATTTCTCTTTTCCATAAGTTTTACTATTGTGATTCCTTTTTCTTTTGTTTTGATATCATATTTCTTTTTCTTCTATCTCTCCTTCTCTGCTTGAAGTTGTTTTTTTTAGACTGTTTCAGATTCTTCTCCTGTCACACCACCTGGCCACACTCTCTCCCGGCGGGCATTAAACTGGCGTATCTCTGCTTACCCTCCTTTTGCTCTACCCTGCCCTTTGATAGAGTTTTATTTT